>NC_092045.1:107344965-107407810 GCF_003086295.3 Arachis hypogaea | reverse complement strand
TCAAAATGAGAGTTATGTTTTAACTTGGAGATGGAATATGAAATTGAATACAATAACTACAACAAACAACATTCTTATCTCATTAGGTGGGTATGGCTATATAGGGTGCAAAAGCTTCTATTTGGAGTAAACTCATTTATGCTTAGATCTCTTCTTAGAGCTACCTTCATAGTTTTCTTAGATCTTCTTTTGCTTCTAACCACTGGATTATCACTCATCTGGTCTACTCTCCTGGCTGGATACTCTTTCTTCTCCCAATAAACCATCTAAGAGGAGATTATACCATCTTTTCACTAATAAGCGTTTCTCCAACTTTTTGTGGGATGTCAAACTGAATATTAGTGAAAAATCGTGCATTTTAAATTAGAAATAAGCAGTGAATTCATGGCATATCTAATATCAATGTAAATGCTGAAATTGTGCAAAGATGACTTATAGAATTTCATGTAGTAAAATAGAAGTAGTAAGCTACTTTTTGCTGATTACATTTAATGACCTATCATGTGTGAATATTCTCAAGATGTTTTTTGTTATTGATGTGGTAGCAATTTTGATTTTCTAGGCTAAGGATGCAAGTTTAAATCTTAACCTACTCTTGCATCATGATATATATATCTTAACCTACTCTTGCATCGTGATCCAGACCCTTTCTAGTAAATGAACTGGAGCCCCAACACCTTCTTCATGACCGAAGGAAAGTATATGAAGTAAGTTTAATCAATTTCTTTCTTTATTTTGCTTAGTTCTATGAAAAGAAAATATTAATTATTGCACATCTCCAAAAAATGATATAAATGAAGAATTTTTGTAGTGCTCTGTAACGTGCTGTGTACCTCTAAGTCTTGTCCTCATAAAAATATAAGGAATATATATATATATATATATATATATATATATATATATATATATATATATATATATATATATATATATTGGTTTTCCATAGTATCCCCCAACCTGGCAGACAAGGACTAATCCGTGGATCGGAGTTCTATTAAGGGTTGCCACTAGCCAACGGTTGCTACATACACAAGCAGGATTCAAAGTTCCTAACTACTACTTAAGTGGACGATGAGCTAACTGCTCGATCAATCCAGCTTGGTTAACTGCACAGATATTTTAGTTGTTTGATTATTTACATATCCAATAGAAATTTATAATAGCCAACGTGTAAACCTTGTTTTCTTAAAAAATCTGGCTGGATTTCAATAGGCCTGACCTGTATGGCTTGTGCATTAATCGAAAACTATGTGTTGTTTGTGTCTTTGACTGGTATGTTGTTATTCTGCCTACCACTGCCTCCCCACTTCATGTAAACAAGGAAAGTACTATCTTGTATATTACAGCCAAACCGCTATATGTTGCTTGCTAATTAGACGTTTTTTATATTCTATTTTGTTCAAGCGTCTGAAATGTTTGAATCCTGTTCCAAGATATGCCTTGTAATTAGGAATCACACGAACAGCTGGATTACTTTGTTGAGGAAAAGATTTGTTGAGGTATGTGTGCGTTTTTGAAGCCATTTGTGGAGAACCTATTGATGTAAGGTTTTTTTTTTTTTCCCCTTGTGTGTTTGTGTGTGTACACTATATCACTTATGATTTGATTTGAATTGAGAGTAAAACGAGGCAGATACCAAAATAGTTACATCCGTTCATTTGAAGTACCTGTGAATGCTTAGATATTATGGTGAAAAAAACTTTATCATGAAGTATACCCACAACTCGGTCCTCATATATAGCAATGAGCAACAGAAAAAGAGACATTTTATTATTAACTTCAAAAGATGCTGGCATATGCTTTTGTCATGATTAAAAGTTCAATTGCTTTATTTTAACAAGACTAAGAATCTTATGTGTTGAGGTTCTGACAACCTGGATGTCCCAACTGTAAGTGAAGAAGACTAGGAGATTGAAAATAGTGCAAACCACAGAAGATGTCTAAGGAAATAAAGGCCAGGCAATTTGTTTCCTGCTTCAACCATGATCCTGTATGTCCAAAGAATTAGCATTGGATGTTAATAATTGGATTTTGATTAATGTGACTATGAGATTGGATTCAAAAGGAGGAATAAATGAAAACTGATTCTGGAGTCATAGATCGTGATTGAGATACAAGGCCAGTCCGCTTTCAACAATCTTAGAATTATTTGTTAATGTAATGGAATGAGGGGATCTATGAAAAGATACTGGCAACATAATTAGAGACACCATAATCAATAATCCAGAAACTATAATGATACATGTAATTGTTGAGTTGCCAAGACTATGGTACTGCTAGGAGTTTGTTTTACCTTCAAATTATAGATACTTCAAATAAATTGCCACTGAAATCTTGATTTTAGTTCTTTTTTGGACTGAGAAATATTAACAGACATTGTAGGAAACCCATTAAGTGAATGGCCAGGTTCTTAACTATGCTATATTCTTTTGCAATAAGTACACTAGAGACAACCTCGACATCTGCCTCAAGCTCCATATTTTTCCCAATCTCAAAGTTTGCTACATTTCCTAAGTACACCATATAGTTTCGACTGGTTGAATTATATTATCGTCTATTGGGAGTGAAGGAGCTCAAAGTAATCAAGTAACTAAATTCTCTATTCAAGGAATTTCTTAGGAGCTAATGTGGACACATGGCATGAGGAACTGGTAGCACATAGTATCAACCATTTTGCAATTATACCTGAGTGTACTAGCAATAGAGTTGGCCTTAGTAAAAAGGTAGTCATATCATGATCAAATTGTTCTAGCATGGCGAATTTGGGGGCCAACTCTAATTAAACGATCAAAGGGGAGCCTTGGAGCAGTGGATAAGCTGTCTTTGTGTGACCTCAAGATCACAGGTTCAAGCCTAGAAATCAGCCACTTATGCAATTATTAAGTCAAACTGCCTGCATTACACCCTTTGGGTGCGGCCCTGCTCCAGACCCTGTGATAACGCGGGATGCTTGTGTACCAGACTGTATTTTTTTACACTAAATCATTCAACCATTGATTATAATGTGCAAACTGACTTGACTCTTTTCTAGAAAGAATGGCAGGTTTAGAAGCTTTGTGATTCACCAAAGTTGTTGATTCAACATATTGTCACAGTATCACAACTGATGGTTTCTCCTACAGGGCTTTAGTCCCATTAGGAGTTCTATCCACAATTATTTAGATGATCTGAAATTCTTTGACTACTAAACCGAAGATTTTTTGAAGTTGACGAGGCAAGGTTGTCCTTTCCACTTATTTTTTAAAGTTATTGTGGGGGTTTACAGAGAATGCATATGAATCAGGAGATATATAACGTGGTTGTGGGAAAACCGCAAAAATAGGGTAACGTTCAATGCATGGGATTCAAATAAGATACTCCACTATTGTGGAAAGCATTTCACACACACATACGCCTTGTTAAACTTATAGAAAGAAACTAAAACAAAAATATTGCAGAACAGGGGCTTGAAAACAATGATGAACTAGACAGTTATTCGATAATTTTAAAAACAGTAAAGGCCTGAATGGGGCTGATCCTGGTGAAAACCCTCTTTCGAAGGGTGGTGTGAGAATGTGACACACCAACTGAGAATGTAAGTATCTCCAACTTCTAGCATGCTGGCCATTTCTTGGTTGTTTTGTGGATGGATTCCTTTCTTGCTAGGTCTTCATAGTAGTTCTTGGTTTAGGATAGTATTTTCAAAATGTCAGTTGATACTTGATAGTGATTAAACTAAGATATCCATGATTGATGAGATATTGGCTCTTGAGCAGTGGGTAAATGGGAGTTAGCTCCTCTACCTTAAAGGAAGTCCACTATTGGTTCTTGTTAGGTATATACATGATCCATCTCTTGTGATATGTTCCTCATTTTTCTCAAAAATATACTCCTCTCACATGATTCGTTTTACTTTTTACATGTACAGTCAATATAGAAAATATATGAACCCATATAACTACTTAAAATAGTCACATGACATTATGTTATAATCTTGATCTTATAATTCTTATCAATGGTTATGATTTATTCTTCTCACATTACCACAATAAGCCACTGATAGTCTGATAGACACTCTTTCTCTCTACCTATACGCACTTGCTGATGTATTTTCTTCAATGTGGTAATAGCTGTTTTTTATGCCTTTGTGAAGCTGACAACCACCATATAATGATATACTATCCCAGTTCAGCAGGTGGAGGTATGAAGGAATTATTTAGGAAGGTAAGCTTTTGGCTGACACTTGATTCTCCCTAATTTGTGACGGTGTAACTTAGTAACTTTAGTCTCTAGGAAATTCCATTATGCCGGTCTCTCTGGAAATTATGTGACTGGCCTTTTTTCGTTTAGTTATGCACATAGATAACAAAAGAAAATTAGCTCAATCAATGTAATATGCATTAGCTTAGTCTATTATAAGGAGGGTAAGATAACTTGCTTGGAATTTTCATGTGGTATCCTGCTTGATTTTATTGCACTAATTCTTAAGAAAGCATGTAGTGATTTGCTATAAAAAGTCCAAAACACATTTTGGCATTATAACTGTTTGGTCTTCGAGTGAGTTGATTCTTCAACAAGTTTTTCACAGCTTCTGATTTCCCTTTCTTTTTGAGTTGTTTGATTGAAATATAATGAACAACTTGGTCTCTGTTTTGGGTATTACATGATCTTAGGTTGGCAACAGGTCCAGCGAGTTCCATCCGGAGGTGAGAAGAGTGAGGCGTGAAGGCTCATATATTTATGAGGAATTCATGCCAACTGGAGGGACAGATGTTAAGGTTTGGCAGTTTTGAGATTGTGCTGCTTTTTTTTTTTTTTTTTACCTTGGAAAAAACAAGAAATACATAACTTTAAATATATTTGGGTTGTTTCTGATAATTACAACTTTCTTCATATCTTCCAACATATTAAAGTGGTATATGAGAATTTTAACAAAATGATTGTAGGTTTATACAGTAGGTCCTGAATATGCTCATGCTGAGGCAAGGAAGTCCCCCGTTGTTGATGGTGTTGTTATGAGAAATCCTGACGGGAAGGAAGTGAGTAGTGTGCAAAATAGTACATTCTCTTCTTTTTCCATCTAAGGGTAGACTTTTGTCTTCTTGGCTTGTCATCATATCATTTACAGTCTAAACTCTAAAGTCAAAACCTTTTGGTTTAAAATTTGGCAACTTTAAAGCTTCTATATTTGTGTGTATTATAAATATGCTTACCATGAAGTGAATAAAAACCGTGCTTGATATCTCCCCATGATTGCCAACAGAATGAATAATTTGTAGTTTATGACGTTTGCCATTTTCTTAGTAGAACTATATTATGGTTCATTTGATTTATTTTATCTAATATTATGTTGGAGATTGAGATTTGAAGAAATTTCAAATTGTTTTCTAAATTT
Source organism: Arachis hypogaea (assembly GCF_003086295.3). Classification (NCBI taxonomy): domain Eukaryota; kingdom Viridiplantae; phylum Streptophyta; class Magnoliopsida; order Fabales; family Fabaceae; genus Arachis; species Arachis hypogaea. The sequence goes on along the minus strand of NC_092045.1, from coordinate 107,402,436 downwards.
ATGATATCAATTAGAAAAATGTAAAAATCATTTAGGAATCTTCTCTTATTTTATCATAGTATTGCTTCCTTCTTCTGTTGGAGGTTGTAATTACACAATCAATGTATGAGTTTCAAATCCTGGGAGTTCTCTCCGTAATTGATTCACCACAATTTACACTCTATTCTGCATTGAATTGATGTTTGAGGTAGGGTTCAGATTCATCTAGCGCAACAAGCAGCTGCTCCTGTTACGTTAGGTTCCTAGTCCTAACTCCCTAATTTGTCCAAGTGAGCTAGAACCTTGTTTAGACTGTCCAGATCCGCTAATGTTTCAAGTGCCATTGTTTGAGTTGTCATCATTGATGCTTTTTTGCTAGAATATCTTGTCAACATGTTTAGCTCATGTGCCACTTACCAAACCTCTTTTAGCTGCTGCCTGGTTCTTTTTCAAGTGGCCAGTGATTCAAATCCTACCTTTGTAGTTTATTGCTTTTTGTTGCAAGAGTCCTTTGTCTAAGTCTGTCAATGGTCTTATAATGTGTTGAGTTTTAGGAGTATCTTTAATAAGAAGCAGCCAAGAAAACTCAGATCCATATCACCTCGATTTCTCTCATGGACAACTTATAATTTGAATCTCATTCTACTTATAATCCAAATTCTTTGATAATTGATTCAGGTGCCTCCAATCATGTAGCCAGTAATCGAATCAGATGTACCCTTTCTACAATAAAAGGAATTAGGTGTATATTAATGGTCTTAAGAAATTAGGAATCACAGTTACTTAATATCCAGAAAATGTATAAAAGAGGTGTTATGAGAGGAGAGAGCATTAGTTGAGATAAAATGAAACAAATTGTGTTATTTGAACCACTTTTTTTATACACCTTTTATGTATACCTCTCATTTATATATATAAAAGTGAATATGATGAGGAGAATCAAATATAATAAATGTGCACTATTTTCTAAAAACGGAAGGTGTATATCTTAAGGTGTACCAAAACCCTAAACCCTAAAAAAGAATCAAATATAATAAATGTGCACTATTTTCTAAAAACGGAAGGTGTATATCTTAAGGTGTACCAAAACGTGGTGCAAGTGTGGTTTCCCAAATGAAACACTAGGAGAGGGAGGGATCTCTTAAATATTGAGCTAGTTCTTTCAATTAGTATTGAAGCTCTCAATCCAGAAGATCTGGATACATATAAGAAGCATGGAATACAAGGAGCAACAAGAAATAAGGAGGAAGAGGTATCTTGTCACAAGCTTTTGAACTGGTGGGGCCACAAATATCATAAAAATGGGCAATTTGGCGTATGAGTTGCTGTGACAGGTGGAATAATTTCAAAGGAATATTGAGGGGAGCCATCTCCACACCATCATGGGTTTCAAAGTTGAGGACAAGGTTGTGTGTGTGAGCCAAGGGACTGGATTTTGAGGAAAAATAATTTAAATCAATACCCAAAGAAGTTGGATGAGAGTGAAGAGGCAGTAACCTCTGTTGAATCCTCTTATCAACATTCATTTTCCTTCGTTTCTCACATTCCGAGAGTGAATATCCCCATTTTAAACTACAAAGAAAGAGGATGTAATTTTTATTTTAGACCTTCAACTTCCTCAAAAAAGCAAGCAATGATAAAACCTTGGTTTAGAGAATTTCTTATCTGTAATAGCCCTCTATTTGGTATTGGCCTTTTTCTGGTTGCCATTATGTAAATGCTAGTGTTTGTTCTTTGATAATGTGAACATGCAATGGTTGTCTTCATTACAGATATTAGGTAGGTTTGTAGACAAAATATACTACTTTGTAATGCAACGTATCTTTTTTTTCTTATTTGGCAGGTTAGGTATCCAGTGTTACTGACTCCTGCTGAGAAGGAAATGGCTCGAGAGGTTTGCATTGCATTCAGACAATCGGTATGTTTCTATAATGTAGAATTGATAAAAAAATTCAACAATGAGAATTGAAATGGGTGTTTCTTTATGTAGCAAGATAACATGCAAGTTTCTTTTCCTCTGTGTTCCTTCCATAAATATTTCCGTTTGCGTGCAGGTTTGTGGGTTTGATCTTTTGAGAAGCAATGGACGTTCTTATGTTTGCGATGTGAATGGCTGGAGCTTTGTTAAAAACTCACACAAGTAACTTCTGTAGCTGTATATTCTGTGGTTCTTCCAATTGGCAGTATGCTTCTAGTTGATGACTGGCTTATGTCTTTCAATTGCATCTCTTAAACCTTCCATTGAGATTATTTGATTAATGGAGTTGGTAGATGGCCAATATGTTCTATATTGTGGTTAATTATTAGTTTTGATCAAAACAATAGTTGTGGGGCCAATCACAAAACATGTATAACATAACTTTTTGTCAAAGGAAGAAAGAAAAATGCAACGCAAAAGCATTCATGAAATTTAGTAGGCTTATAATTGATTTTAACTTCTATCAGTCCCTTGTTGGATGGTGTTTGGAAAGCAACACTAAGCCTATGTTGAGGCTTGTGATTTGCCTTGGCCTTAGAATGGGGCTGACTCTCATACCCATAAACATTGTGCAAAACAAAAATATGGCTGCACAGAGGGAAGAAATTGAAAGAGGTATCTATGTCAATGCAATCTTTAAATGGGTTACTGCCTCCTATACACTGTGCTTATGAATATCATAAGTAGTTACATAAGAATGTTAGATATTCTTTCTAACCTACTAATTTTCTAGTTTAGTATGCTGTAGGCAGTACATAGTGATGAAAATTACTTAATGAATCCCATTTTCAATATGTGCTGTAACAAGCATTAGAAATTTGAAAATCTTGTACAGGTTGTCATATTGTAAAATAGAAGGGAGAAAAATCTAAAAAAAAAGGCACTGCATGCATTATGACAACTTTTCTCATTTTCACAATCTATATTATCTTTTCTTTATGATACATTGTTTCTCTATGTTTGTTTCTTGGCAAAAATTGTTCATTTTTCCTTGATGCTTCTCAAGGTATTACGATGATGCTGCCTGTGTACTGCGGAAGATGTTATTAGATGTAAAAGCACCTCATCTTTCTTCTGTCATTCCACCAACGTTACCATGGAAAGTAAGTGAAGTACTCCTTCCTTGTGAGTCACTAACTCGTCAGGGTAGTGGTATTAATGGCACTTTTGGACTCGCGGAAGAATTACGTTGCGTAATTGCTGTTATTTGCCAGTATGTTCTATTCTACTTTTTCTTTGATTCCTTAAACATGATATCTTCTACATATAAATATTCTTAACCTTTCGCAGTGGTGATAGAACTCCTAAACAGAAGGTGAAGTTAAAGGTTACTGAAGAAAGCCTGTTGAACATAATGATAAAATACAATGGAGGCCGACCTAGATCTGAGGTAATGCTATTTTGTAGTACTTTAGTGACATTCTTTTGGTTTTATTTGAGCGCATGAACTCATGACCTGCCATACATGATCAAATAATCTTATGTTAACAGGCAAAGCTTAAAAGTGCTATTCAGCTGCAAGAGCTGTTAGATGCCACACGAATGCTGGTCCCTCGCACTAGGTATTTAACCTACAAAGACTTCAATGTTGATCTTGTTGGCTTCTCTACAGTTTCATGCTCATGATCCATCTACTATATTCTCAAAACTTCTATGTTTATCAATCCTTACTTTGCTTTGAACAATAACAATTGTGTCTCCAACTTCTCTTTTTCCCTTTTCACATGAAACTAATATAGACACTTGTAAGCTCTGGTGGGAAGAGAAAAGGAAAATTAAGGGTGTGTTTGGTTTGTGTCCTCGGACACTGGGGACAGAGACACAGAGGGACAAAACTTGTTTGCTTTTGGGACAGACACAGAAGGACAAACATTTGTGTCCCAGGATAGAAGGAACACAAATTTTGTGTCCCTGGGGTGGGGCAGGAGCAGGAGAGACAGGGAAAAAGGCACTAAATAAAATGTGTTGGACCAACATGTCCTCACTCTTTCTTCATAATTCTGAAATTTATCCTTTCTCTATGTCACTTTCTCTTCACTGCATCCTTCCCTTGCCTCTACTCTGTCACTTTACCTTTTCCTCTACCTTCTGTCACTTTACCCTTCCTCCACCTCTCGACTTCCTCCTACTCCTACTCCTCTTCCTCCACCTCTCCTTCTTTCACTCTCTCTCTCTCCTCTGCCTCTCCCTTTTTCTCTCTTACATTTTTGAATGGAGCATTGATGAGATTAAAAAGGTAGGATTTAAGAGTGAAGGGTTTGAAGGTAGTGGGAATGGAATGGAGGAGTGGTTTGGGTTCTGTCTACTATAACCAAATGCAATACAGAGATACAACTGTATTGTCTTTGTGTCTCTGTCCCCATTGTCCTAGGACACGTACCGTACAATCCCTAAGACAGTTAGTATATGGACCCTCTTTTTTTTTTGGTAGTTAGTATATGGACCCTCTTTTTTTTTGTAGTTAGTATATGGACCCTCTTTTTTTTTTTTTGTCTATAATGTTATGATATCTGTTGTTATTGGACTTTATTAGATTAGTTTAGATAGTTTACCTAAAATTATGTGATTCATTTTGTACAATGTGTAGCATATGTAATAATGTTGAAAATGATTTTCTCTAAATCAATGGATTCAAAATCTTTCGAGTTGGCATAACAATCGAAAAGGAGGAAAAATAAAATGAATTTCGGTTAAAAAAACTCATGAAGGAAGCCGATCCCTGTTGTTTGTGGGTTTAATGCTTTAAATATATCTAGACGACGAGCTTTAGTCACCAAATGGAGGTATAATGTTGTTTTATGATATTTAGACCAGATCGAGAAAGTGACAGTGATGCTGAAGAGGTTGAGCATGCTGAAAAACTTCGCCAAGTTAAAGCAGTCCTTGAGGAGGTTACTAATTTTCTTGACAGCGTTTCTCCTATTATACTAATGAGTATGCTTTGTGTTATGAATGAACTAGTTATTGAAAAGTGAGCTTTGAATCTGTGAAACATAAATTATGTTTACCAACTTCTCTCCATTAACTTCTGTGTCACACTTTTACTTCAATTGTAGATGCTAAATGAAATTTCAGTCCCATATGTTCTATTGGATACTGCAGGCCCATTTGGTGTGGAATACACAAACTTCAGAGGGAGGAATCTTTTTTGTAATATTGATTAATGTGAATGGAATGAAACTTCATTGCTAGACACCCAAAAGAAAAAAAAAGATGGCTGAAGCCGAAACTCCAATTGGCTAAAGATTAGGCAAAAATAAGGCAGACTAAAGATCCATCTTCCAACAGTTAATGCAACAGTTAATGAAGTTAACTGTTGTGTATAACACAAGATATTGTCAATTAGCTATGACATGCCAAAGCATTTTGCATATAGGAAAAAAGGGAAAAAGAAAAAAAGACAACTATAAAACCCCCAAGTTAAAGGGCAGCAATGCTTTTCTCAATTAAATATTATTTCATTTCACGCACTTTTGGGTTTTTAAAATTTTATTCCTTTTCCCTTTCTTAACATTATCAGGGAGGACATTTCTCTGGCATATATAGGAAGGTTCAACTAAAGCCACTAAAATGGGTCAAAGTGACAAACAGCAATGGTGAAGTTGAAGAACGACCCACGGAAGCTCTTATGGTTCTAAAATATGGTGGTGTTCTTACACATGCTGGCAGAAAGCAGGTTCTGCTTTATAGACATACAAAATAAAGAAATGCTTTTACTTAGTCTTAGAATTTGAATAACTACTTTTGTTGTGAAAAATAAGTTTTCAGTTTTTTTTTTTTTTTGGTGACTAATAAGTACTAAGTTTTCAGTTATAATCTTAGTTTCCCAGTTCTGTAATTTATTTAATTACTTTGTTACAGGCTGAAGAACTTGGAAGATATTTCCGAAACAAAATGTATCCAGGTAAAATTCAAATATCTTTTTCTTAACTAAATATTACAAAATTCAGCTCAACATTTCGAATATGGGCCCTGGCATATTTCCGTAAAATGAAATGTTGGATTTTTGATAAATATAGGATGGGAAAAATCGACTTTGGGAGGCAAGAAATCAATAATAGCAATTTCTCAGAAACATGTAAAGAAATATATGTGCATCAATGTTTGCATGTCAGTTATTAGTGATTTTCCTAAATCAGATATCACAAATAGTGGTTTTCCAGGAAACAATATCACGAATCACGATTTGCAGGTACACCCAATATTTTTGCAAATCACTTCATCGTCCCATTTGAGAATATAACCCCCTTCTATGGTCCATATAGAAAATAACTAGTGACAACAATTCAGTCCTCCAGCTTTATATTCTGCTAGTCAGCAATGTCTTTCTCCTATTATAGCAAACTCTTGGTCAGAAGCAACTGCACAGATTAGCTTTGCTAATTTTGTGAATTGGTTTTTCTAAGATAACTTGTCTTTATTCTCTACATGTTAGTATTATTTTTTGCTTTATAAACAAGCATCTTTCAAAACCCCTGCTTTATAATTCTGTTTGTCATACATTTAACATGTAAGCGTAATAAAATTTCTTTTTCCATCGGAAAACATGTAAGCATAATAAACACATTCCTTTAACAGCGCTGATTTTTTCTTAAAGCACTTTAGAACTTCTATTGTGGCTAACTGATTGTACTTGTTAACTTAGAACCATTTTTAAGCCTCTAACTCAGTTGAAAATATTAGAACAAAAGCATAATAAAACATTCCTCTAACAGCGCTGACTTTTTCTTAGAGCATTTTAGAATTCTATTTTGACTAACCAATTGTACTTGGGAACTAAGAAGCATTTTTTAAGCCTCTAACTCAGTTTAAAAAATTAGAAAAAGAATTCTAAAACATTCCTTTAACAGCACTAATTTTTTTTAGAGCACTTTAGAACTTCTTTTCTGACAAACCGATTGTACTTGTTAGTGTTACTTGGAACCATTTTTAGGCCTCTACTCACTTAAAATAAAAAATAAAAAAAGACAGTTCATGTCATGGTATCATAGTCTTTATGACTGAGTGGTGTAATATTCAACTCTAGTTGTTCCCATTATCCAAGAGAGAGTATTGTATTGTCCACACATCAAGCCCATGAAATTGTGTCATCCTTATAGCATCATAGATCTAACTAATCTCGAAAGTCGGTTGAACAGGATAGAATTGATCAGGTGTTTATAAATACTACCTTGGCTTTATCGTTAAGCAATGTGGGAATTAAAATTATCTCCCTTATGCCCAATACTAGATGTTTAAAGCATCAAGTTTGCAAGACTTGACATTTGCAATCTTATGCTAGTATCAATCAATCCCTCCATATGTGTGTACATATGATGATGGTGGCGGCTGCCATGTTGATGGCGGCTATGATGGCAATGATGGTGAAAGAGAGAACATACTCATTTAAACATATCCATAACTTTTCCATAAGTAAAATACAAAGCTTCACGAATTTATATAATTAAATCCGATCCCAAATGGTCAGGAGTATGCTGATGGTCTTGGAAATGATCATATTTAGTCCATTAGCATTATTTGATCTTTATAGCTGATTCTACCTAGTCAAAAGTTGCTTGATTATGGTATGGTACATGTGAATTCTGCAAAGGGTCCTCATCATTCAGTTTTCCAAATTTCGCAATAGGTTGTGTGGTATGTGCACACTTGCTTAAGACCAATACCAACATAATATGTTTGTAATGAAAAATTCTGGTATTTGTGCTCGTCTTATTTTAGTCAATGTAATATTAATTTCATACATGGTCTTGCATTTTTATATCATTCATTGTTGACTTTACAGTGGTTTCTACTATGTATAATGAAGGAAAATCATTTTTTGGTTTCAAATTGCAGGTGAAGGTACGGGATTGCTTCGCCTTCATAGTACATACCGTCATGATCTTAAGATTTACAGCTCTGATGAGGGTCGTGTCCAGGTATGCCATATGTTGCACTCACCACGCCACCCAACCATATCTTGCATCTTTTAGCTATTTCTTTGTATTTGATGTCTAGACTTACTTTCTAATTTTCCTGATGGGTCCTTTGCCATCATGAGTCATTTTTTACATGGCTTCTTTAAACAGATGTCTGCTGCTGCATTTGCCAAAGGTCTTCTTGACCTAGAAGGGCAACTAACACCAATCCTGGTTTGTGTTTTTCCCCCTTGAAGAAAATGTTCTGTGTGGTTTTTGTGTTGCTATGTTTCCCTGAAATGGTAATTTTTATTACAGGTTTCACTCGTTAGCAAGGACTCCTCCATGTTGGATGGGCTTGAAAATGCCAGTATTGAAATGGAAGCAGCCAAGGTTTGTAATCTCTATGCTGAGTTATATGTTCCACTTTCTACATCTAGACATTTGTGGCTGCCAATCTCACACAACTAAGAAAATTTCTAACACAGAATTTTTCATTTAATACTGTTGACCAACATTGGATCTTTGTCTCATGTAAGTTTACTTGTAAAGTAACTAATAAACAAGGGACCATTCTGCAGGTTTCAAATAGAAATTTCTAAACTACTAATATTTGGTTTCTAAAGTGTTTTGTTTCACAGGTGACATTTTTTTTATTTATTGGCTTAAATAAACTTTTGTAGGCTCGGTTGTATGATCTTATTACCTCTGGTACGAATACAGCTGATAGTGATGAATCAGCTGAATTTCCTTGGACAGTTGATGGTGCTGGATTGCCACCCAATGCATCAGAATTACTTCCGAAGTTGGTAAGGTTTTATAAATATAATAGTGCCATGGTGCATAAACTCTTCTCTTGTTATTTGGATGGGAGGCTGAAATGCACCTTCTGAATTAAGGATATCTGATTCTTATAGCATGCTTTCTTTATTTCATTTCATCATTGTAATGCTTACCCCTTATAAAGCTTGTTTCACTGATCTTTGGGGCCCAGCCCTTGTTCAATGATGGATATAGATACTTCATAGAAAGCAAACCACAGTTGCAAGGTCCAATACTGAGGCAGAATATTGCAGCATGGTAGACCTTACAGCTGAACTTATTTAGGCTTATCTAGAGTAGTGGTTTACTCTGACAACCCAGTCCTTCACAATAGAACCAAGCACATGGAATTGAGTCTATTCTTTGTGAGAGAAAGGATAATGGAAGGGAAGCTTTTAGTGCTCACATTCCCACTGACCAGCAACCTGCAGACCTATTGAGCAAAGCAGTTCCAAAAGCGAAGTTATGACTTGAGAGATTTGCAGGACCTTAGGGGCGATAATAGAGTGAGCTAGGAAACTCTGTAACTAGATTAGGAGAGTTATGACTTGAGAAACTAACTCTGCCAGCTTGATTAGGATAACTAACTCATATGCCAAATACCTAATCTACTATTCTACCCTTGATGCAATGCAACTTTCCCCACAAGCCTCCTCTGAAAAATTGTTATAAGTAGGATGAGAGCTAACATTCAGTTACTCAAAATATCCTGTTACAGTGTTTGGTAGTTTTTTGGTAATTAACATTGTTAGAATATCTGTGGATGTGTTAGGATATTGTAGGAATAGTTACAATCTCTGAATCTCATAGGATCCATTAGGATAAAGTAGTTAATTGTTCATATCATGTAATATGTACAGATTTTCTTTTCATTGTATATAAACCGGTCTCCGCTGTTTAGCAAAACCCATGGAATTCTTATGTCTGTCTCCTTCTCTGACCTTCAACATGGTCTCCTCTTGAGAGAAATGATTGTTCAGTCCGTGCAGCAAGAGTACCCACTATCCTCTTGAGAAATATTTATTTGTTTATTTATTTTCGTTCAAACTTATTCAGTTCCTTCCTCTAATTGAGAAAAAATAAGTTGGGTACTTTTATAATCTATTTATCCAGGATCTTGTTCTCAGAAGAAGTTAATGCTTGAATTTCTTCCTTGTAAAAATATTCTTGTGGAAATGCAATTAAAAACTACTCTAGAAAAATAGCTAAGTGGTAATGATTATTAATGTTTTGCCCTTGCATATATAACAAACAGGTGAAGTTGACTAGGAAGGTTACTGAACAAGTAAGACTACTTGCAAAAGATGAAGATAAGAAACTTGCAGAAAGAAGATTATATGATGTAAACACTCCTTATGACCAAGCAACGGCTCTTGGCAAGACAAATATGGATGTTGATCGTATAGCTGCTGGATTACCTTGTGGAAGTGAGGGGTTTCTACTGATGTATGCTCGGTGGAACAAGCTTGAAAGGGAGTTGTATAATGAACGCAAGGAGTAAGCATTTTCCTTATCGATTTAATCTTGTCTCTCAGATGTATGTCTTTGATTTCTGATATTAGCAATTCACTGTTAAACATGGATTGCCATTCAAATGTTGTTTACATACATACCAAAAGATGTCACATTTGATTTTATATATATCTTCTGTTTTCTATAGATGAAACTACTCTTAATTGCATCCACTATTAAATTATCTCCAATTTTTTTCTCCTTTCATCTATAATAGTCTAGTATGCTTTTTTCGTTTCTTGTAGCAATGTTGTACAACTGAAAAAAAAAAGGAAAAAAAAAGAAAGAAAAAAAGAGATATTATGTGGAACTTGTAACTGTCCGTTCATTAATTAAAATTCTCTGAAATATTTCTGGTTTACTTTCATTAATACTGTAGATATAAATTATTAGATGCCTTTATTTAATAGTTTAAATTTCCGGGTAAGATGCTTCACAGCAATGGCATTTGACCTTGCATGTTAGTACATGGTTAGGTGGGATTGGATAAACCACACTTTTAAATGTACTCTTGCAAGAAGGAGTATGCTAGTTATAAACTCCACTTATTATTGTTTATACTTGCACAGGCGCTTTGATATTACTCAGATTCCAGATGTTTATGATTCATGCAAGTGAGTACCCTCGTATTTTATGTTTCTATGCTAATTTAGTATCTATTTCCGTATTTCCTTTTATCCAGACAAAAAAAAGGCTCATGTCCAACTCTACAATTATTTTGCAACATTGCAATTGTGGACGTAGATCATGAGTGTTTGCCAAAATTCTTATCAATATAAATAGTAGGGTTATTGTCATGGCTTTCATTTCCTTGGTGCTTGTTTATAGATTTCTTCATATGAATGGAACTTAAGGTATAATCTGTTCCTTATGTCTATCATAGTATCAAACCATCTTTTCTTTCATTTTCACCCTCCATGTTCTTGGATGATATCATTCGTACTAGAGAACTAATTTGGGATATGTATATATGACAAAAGTGATGTAAAAATAGCTAACACAAATCAAGGCATATGATTTTCACGTTTAATGACAGCAATTCTTAGTAAATCGATGCCTCTGTGCTCTATCAAAAGTCACCGACAACATCCAAATAAAATTGAATGAATTTCTTGTATTGTCTTGAACCGATGTTAGAATGTAAACCAACCCAGGAAAAATAAGTAGTGACTAGTGACAGAATGCAGCATTATGAGCATCAACAATAGATTGAAGGCTCCACTTAAGTATGTAGTTATCATTACACTTTTCTGGTAGTAAGTTAATGTTGGCTTATGTGTTACAGATATGATCTGTTGCACAATGCCCATCTTAATCTAGAAGGACTGGATGAGCTTTTCAAAGTTGCTCAGGTACATAGATGTATTTTATGCAAATTGATAGATTTGACTCCTCCAAAGTGTATGGTGCATTTTAAAGAATAGTGTAGGATTTTATATGATGTAAGCACATCATTGACATGCTATATATGTGTAATGATCCATCCTTTGTCCTTAAATTCAAATTTCTTGTTTATTAACATGGTTTACAATAGGATGCAATAAGGTGGTGTAATCTATCTAGCAGGTCATATATAGTAGGAAAAGGCTATGAGAATTGCTTGTGTATCAATTTCAGCTGATGAGTTCAACTCTCTTTGCTTTGCTAATTCCTCTACTGATCTATTTGCAGGCACTTGCTGATGGTGTAATTCCAAATGAATATGGAATTAATCCAGAGCAAAAGCTGAAAATTGGTTCAAAGGTAAACTTTTGTATAAGGAATCCCCCAGGTTATATATTTCACATAAGTTTTTAAGTGGTTATTTTAATTTTTCTTGCTACATTGGCTAGGGAAATTTAGGTTTAAGGAATGTCTAATGTTATTCATCTTGTTTCTCTGTTTATTCTGAAAATTAAAGCAAAGTACGAGAGGCATTTTTATTTTTTATTTATATTTTTTGAAGAAGCCAAGTAGAAGAGTTGTATAAGTCCAACCCACAAATATCAATCTATGTCCTCTACATTTATCTTCAAAATGAACTATAGAGGATAATTCTGCTCCTTTTTTTTACAAGTATACTCTATTTTGTTACAATTAGTGATAATCTTTACATCAACCTCTTAATGATAATCCTGCTCATTCTGTTACAAGTATAGTCCATACATGACTAGTAACAGATGTCCTTCTTTGGATCTTCTGATGCACAGGAAAAAAATATCAGCATTAATATGCTTTGTTCTTTAGTGAAGGACAGGATATTAATATGTGATGCAATATAAATCGTTGTCTGATCTTCACATCACAACTTCATAGGCAGCTTCTAAAGCCAATGACTTATGAATTTTACTTTGGAAGTTGTTAAAGACTTCTTATGAGTTTTACTTTGGTTTGATGTAGTTGATATATTTATGCCTACTGTTTCCATCCAGGTAGCTCGTCGGTTATTGGGAAAACTTTTAATTGATCTGAGGAACACTCGAGAGGAAGCCATTAGTGTTGCTGAGCTAAAGAAAAACCAAGATGATCACACATTAAGCATGAAAACTGAAAAGGAAGATGCAGAGGCCAAGTCAAAACTTCATCACAGGAACGATGAAGCGCGAAGATCCACCACTTCCAACACTTTGTCCATGAATGAAACACCCATAGATCAAGATGATGATGATGAACAAACCAAATATCGTTTGGATCCAAAGTTAATATCTGGTCCTCCTATGATTTTGTGCATTTTCATGCTGTATTCTAATCGTTTTATTTTCTGCCAGGTATGCAAATGTGAGGACACCTGAGCGTCACGTGCGGACACGCTTATACTTTACATCAGTGAGTTGTCTATCATCTCATAAAACTCTCAGAAGATAAATTTTCTCCCTTCCCTCTACTTTGAGGGGTTTCAAGAAGGGTAATATAACAACTTAACTAGTTATCTAAATTCAATATGTATATATTCAAAAGCCACTCTTTGAAATTTTACCAAGAACTCCTTTGAAATTCCAAATTACTTTCATCATATTGGCCCAGGATAGTTTGTTAAAAGTAAAGCCATTTTTCATGTTATCAACAAAAATCAGTCATTATTTTATACCAAATCTCATCATGTTTGTAAACAATATGCTTAATTATATTGCATTTAGAACTTCTTCAATTCTACTTATAAAAATATATCGAGATGAATACGCTGATCAATTATATCGAATAAGATTTATAAGTGTGACCTTTTGTCTAGAAAAAAATGGCTCTTACCAATAGCTTGCTGTATATGTATAATCGTTCCTCAATGCCCAAATCTCCATAATAAATTAAAATTTTAAGTATAGGATAAAATGGGCTTTTTGCATTGGACAGGCTTAAAGTTCAAAGGACTGTGCAAGGATGCATGCCTGATATATAACAAAATAATTCTAGGGTCACCTTCTAAGCTCAAAGGCTTAAAGCTTAAGATTTTGGTGAATTCATCTTTGGCTTGTGCAATTGTATATTTTCACTTGTATATCTAGCAATTCTTCTTCCTTTATTTATGGTCGCAATATACATCAATTTACCATAGATAGTTCACTGTTATAAAATTTTGTTGTTTCCATTATTCTTAATCTTGTTTCATATGAAGCCCTTGTTTTATACATCCATTGTAATGAAGGTATTTGGTTCATAGTATGTTGTATATATGTATTGATGTACCGAATGTTGTTCACTACTTTTACGGAACAAATATAACACAGCTTCTATATAGAAATTGGTTTTAATTGTCATATTGTATTGAAATTTCAAGCAGAAGTAGGCCTACAAAATACTAACTAATATGCATCCAAACGGACTAATAAGAAATGATGTGCCCATTTGCACAAAAATTGCTCCCAAATAATTTCCGTACTCTTTCTTGTGCCTTTATTGTTGACAGGAATCACATATCCATTCACTTATGAATGTACTTCGGTTTTGTAATTTGGATGAATCTCTTCAAGGAGAAGAGTCTCTTGTCTGCCATAATGCTCTAGTGCGGCTAAGTGAAACAAGGGAGCTTGATTATATGAGTCAGATTGTTCTGAGAATGTTTGAAAACACAGAGGTAGATCATCTTGGCCGTTTGTGTTTAGCATTTCTAATCTGTTTCTGTTTTACTTGCTGGGCATTAGATTAAGTGTTCCACTAAACTATGTACATGATGGTTCACTCTGGAACCCAGCTGACTGCAAATGAGTTATCTAGAATAATTATATGAAATCGCCCAATGCACATGAGATGTTAAAGGCAACAAATATGTTGCCAAACATGACTTTACTAGTTATCCAATTAAAAGATACAATAATTTCAGCATGAGCAGTAATAATAATTTGACAATTACAACTGGATCACTGGAGTTAATGCGATGCATAATTTACATATTTATCTATGTATTTACTGAACCTTGACTTTTAAACCACAGGTGGCATTAGAAGATCCAAAAAGGTACCGCATAGAGCTGACCTTCAGCCGTGGTGCTGATTTATCCCCCTTGGAGGTAGTCATATCAAATTAAGTATATTTCGCACAAGAAAACTAGAGCTGCTCACTTGCTATTGCTCTTTACTATGTTTGGACAAGTAGTACTGGAATCTGGTTCAATCAATGTCCATTAAGCTCAAGATCCTTATGGATATCTTTTTCCTAGAGCTTCCTATCAAATTAGTAGTCTTGTTTGGTTCGGTTCTTTCTTGTCTAGTCACCAAAAAGAAGTGAGTAGTGTTATTCAAAAGGCCTTAATAACATCCTAATATTACAAAAGCTTCTTTAATATTTTATCCCGCTCCTTGCAATTTCGTTATTTCTATTTGTTGGTACTTGATATGATAGCAAGTCTCCGATCAATAACTTGTTATACATGAGGAAGATCATTGAATACTACAATGTGAACTGATTTTATCCAGTGACTAACGTGTGTTGTGTTAAAATACTTGGCAGAATAATGATTGTGAGGCTACTTCGTTGCGTCAGGAGCACACACTGCCTATAATGGGTCCGGAGAGGCTCCAGGGAACAGGTTCGTATCTCACATTAGAAACAATGGAGAAGATGATTCGCCCGTTTGCAATGCCTGAAGAAGACTTTCCTCCACCAGCAACACCAGCAGGATTCTCTGGCTATTTCTCAAAAAGTATGCTTGAGCGAATCGTAAATCTTTGGCCTTTCCATAGACAATCAAGTACTGTTGGGAAATGGTAATACTAATACCAACCAAAGCAAGCGCTGAGCTCCTTTGGACAAATTTTGACACAACAAACATCATCCCACAATTAACAGAAGTAAAATCATTAGTGGTAAAGTTCACTTTCTTTCCAGCGTCTTCAATTCTTGTACTCATGATAAATAGAATTAGTGATGTTCTCTCCTTGACCGGGAAAAAAAAAGGAAGACAGACAGCGATGTTCGGAAAGAGATCATGTTACTACTAGTAGTTTTTGTTTTCCTTATTGTTTATACACGTCAAAAGAAAATGGTGATTCGTCTCAAATCTTTTTGTGACCTTTCATATCATAACCGAAACCAATGCGCACTACTAATTATCAACGCTTATCTAAAAAAGACGTCTCATGGCTTTTCACATTTAAGTTTGGTGAATTTTATGGTACTCATAATTTGATATTTAATTTATTTTTTATAATAAATTTTGAATAATTATTTTTATACTTTTAAAATTAAATATTAATTTTTAATTTTTTTAATAAATTAAATAAATATTTTTAGACATCATAATAATCACTTTTAAGGGTTAACATGTACCTAAACAAAAAGACGTCAACTTCAATGCGAACACTCCTAGAAAATGCTCTACGATACCATAAAGTGGAAAAGTCTAAATTTTCAAGTAATAATACTTTCTACCTCTCTATGTAGTGCCTGAATAACAAGTAAAATGTAAAATACGTAACTTCATACTCAGTGACTCACCACCCTTGAAATTGCTTCGGCTAGCCAAGGAGCACAATTATTCATTTATTTATTTGACCGTCTATTTTTAATGGAAAATTCTTTGTGCACAATTCAAGAAATCAATATTGAGCCAACTCTTCTATTTATATGATTTCACAACGGGGTGCTATGTCATTTCACACTCCCTGCTATGATCTTTTATGAATTTAAAAATAAATAAATAAAATTGCCACCACATACCCCATGCAAAAATTGTAAGGGAGTCAGGTGGTGGGTTGTTTCAAAGTTGATCTATCCGATTATTATTTTATTATGTTTTTAAATTATTCAAAAATTTTATTTTTTGTATTTTTCGGATTATTTTATCAAACTATATGATTTTTTTATATCATTTTAGTAATTTAGCCTTTGTTATTTATATGATTTGAGCTCATAACCTTTGGTAAAAAAGTATGTTCTGTTATTTATATATTTTGAATCATTTCTTTTATTTAAACTAAATAATATTTATCATTTTAACTAATTTTTTTAATATATATTTAATAAATAAAAAATAAATTAAAAAAATATGTTATCTATTAATAGGAAATGGAT
Source organism: Arachis hypogaea (assembly GCF_003086295.3). Taxonomy (NCBI): domain Eukaryota; kingdom Viridiplantae; phylum Streptophyta; class Magnoliopsida; order Fabales; family Fabaceae; genus Arachis; species Arachis hypogaea. The sequence continues at coordinate 107,385,765 of NC_092045.1, read as the reverse complement.
ATTGCCACTCTTATTTTAATAATAATTTTTTTCCATAATATTATTTTTTTAAAAAACATTATGTATTTAGGTATATACAATTCAAAAAATCATGCATAAAATAACATTATTAAAATTAGGAGTGGAATTATATTTGTTTCGGACGTGGTCCCAGGTCCTAATCAAAGTAATGATCATCAGCACTGTGTACCACTAATCAATCCCGATAGGCAACCGCCAAAAGAAAACGACCACCACTTCAATAAGGCTTAAACGCCTGACGAGCTAGGAGAGAAAGCAATTCAGATAATCCAAGAGCTCTATCAAACAGTACAAATCCTTGAAAGTCAGGTCTCTCCAAAGAGCGATATCACCCGAAACACGCAAGTCAAGCAACCTCCAGGAGCTGATCAAGGCGAGAAATCAGGAACGAAAGATTGCTTGACCAGCGTCATGGAAAATGCTGGAATTGCAGTGTTTTACAGAACCAGAGCGCCGACATGACGATAAAGACAGAAGACACCATCGAGATTCCAAACGAATAAGGAGCGAGCACGTGACAATGGGAGCCACCCCATTCACCGAGAGGATCCTAAAGGCTAAGTTAACTAAGGGTTTTGACAAATCAACCGATATGAAATACGACGGCACCAAAGATTCCCAGGAACACCTAACGGCCTTCGAGGCCAGGATGAACCTGGAAGGAGCTACCGATGTGGTCCGATAGCGATCAAGTGGTTTAACGCTCTCCCAAACGGTTCAATCGCCAGCCTTGAAGATATCTCCAGGAATTTCATGGCACAATTCACCACTAGGATTGCAAAAGCAAAACACCCAATTAGCCTGCTCAGAGTCACGCAGCGGTAGGACGAATTCACAAGGAAATACCTCGACAGATACAATGACGAATGCCTAACAGTCAACGGGCTCACGGACTCCGTGGCCAGCCTTTGCTTGACCAATGGCCTAATAAATGAAGACTTCCAAAAGCACCTCACCACCAAACCGATTTGGACCATGCATGAAATCCAGAACATTGCAAGGGAATATATAAGTACCGAAGAGGTAAGCTAAGTTATAGCATCAAATAAACGGTAGCACCGCAATACGGCACTTCGGAGTAATCCATCACCCAAAGACAACCCAAAGGAGCACTACAAACCTGCCGCTGCTAACCGACCACCCAGGGTGGAAAAGTTCACGAACTACACCCCCTACCAGCCCCAATCACAAAATTCTACCACCAGATAACGGAACGAGACATCCTCTCGAAGGCCCAACAACTAAAAGAGCGAACAGCCGAAAATAAAAGCCTGTACTGCGACTATCACATAGGGTACTGACACAAGACTCAAGACTGTTTCGACTTAAAAGACGCCCTCGAGCAAGTCATCCGAGACAGCAAACTCCCGGAGTTTGCCAAAATCATTCGAGAATCCAGGAAAACTGAAAGGGAGAGATTGCAAGAATGGAAAGGACGCAATCCCAAGATGATAAGACAGGCCCAGCAAGAGAGCCCAGAAACTGACCCGATGATCATAGTCAATGTCCTCACTGGGAAAGATGCACCAAAAAACTCCAAGTTAGCGCTTAAAAAAGACCTCTCGGTACTAGCGGTAAAGGATGAAAAAGAACTCCTCCCCTCCCGATGAAAATAACATTCTCCTCCGACGACTGCCAAAATGGCACCTCGGCAGAAGACGCCCCTTTCGTCATATCAGTCAGGGTTGGAACTGGTCTAGTTAAGCGGATACTCGTGGACACCAGAGCCGACTCCAACATCCTTTTTCCGAGGAGGTTTTGACAAGCTAGGATTCCGAAACGAAAACTTGCAAAGCCATAGAAATCGAGAAACCACACTTGGAGCAATTTTCCCAAACCAGACGGTTCTGTCGTACTACCGATCACCATTGGATTTGATAACCAAAAGAAGACCATACTCTTCGAGTTCGTAGTCTTAAAGGATTCCACAGCATATAACATTATCCTAGAGAGGAAAACCATCAACGACCTTCTCCGTTGCCATATTCACCAAGTTTCTGATTATGAAGTTCCAAGCCGACAATGGAACCATCGAAACGATTCACGGTGACCGAGAAATCACAGTGGAATGTGACAACACCAGCTTAGCCCTGTGAAAACGATCACAGGCTGTAGCATGGATCCTTCTCGCCGACTTGCATGCACGCCAAGATGATCAACCTAGACCAGAACCAGAAGGCAACATGGAAAAGCTACAGATAGGGCAAATCAAAAACGAATTCACATTCATCAACATGAATCTCCCCTTCAACCTAAAAAGCAACCTCGTGGAACTCCTAAAAAAATAGGGACCTATTCGCATTCACTCTGGCCAACATGTCGGGCACAGACCCTAATCTAATGTTGCACCGTCTGGCCGTGGATCCCAAAGCCAAGCCAGTAGTACAAAGGAGAAGGAAAATGTCCGCGACCGAGCAGTCGACAACAAAAAGTAAGTCAAAAGCCTATTTGAAGCAGGCTTCATCCGGGAATTCCCCTACATAACTTGGTTGGCTAACGTCGTACTATTCAAAAAAGCAAATGGTAAGTGGTGGATGTGCATCGATTATATGGACTTGAACAAAACCTGTCCAAAAGATGCCTTCCCCCTACCAAACATCGATGGATTGGTAGACGCTATCTTGGGACACCAATACCTCAGCTTTATAGACACCTACTCTGGGTATAACTACACACCCATGCATCGACCAAACGAGAAAAAAACCACATTTGTAACATCCGATGGCACATACTGCTACACAGTCATGCCTTTCAAGCTAAAGAATGATGGGGCCACCTACCAAAGGCTCGTCACCAAAATTTTTAAAGACCTCTCTGGGACCAAACTAGAGGTCTATATTAACGACATGCTAACTAAGACACGAACAGGCGAGGAACTCATCGACGACCTCAAACTCATATTAGACACTCTAAGGAAGCACCCGAATGTGTTTTAACTCGACGAAGTGCGCCTTCGGAATGGAAGGAGGGAAATTCTTGGGCTTTATGATTACGCAACACGGAATAGAAATGAATCCGAAAAAGTGCAAGGCCATCCTTGAGATGAGTAGCCCTGCAAACCTCAAAGATGCCCAAAGGCTAACCGGCCAACTTGCCGCCCTCTCACATTTTTTCGGATCCTCGGCCCAGAAGGTCATCCCCTTCTTCATACTCATGAAAAAGGGTATAAGCTTCAAATGGGAACCCGAGTGCGAAAAAACTTCTAACACTTCAAAAAAATGCTGGCAGGACCACCCATACTCTCAAAACCCAGAATGCAAAAGAAGCTATACCTCTACTTGTCCATAACAAAAGAAGTGCTAGCGGCAGTGCTAATCAGAGAAGACAAGCAAATGACACAAAGTCCAGTCTACTTCATAAGTAAGGTTCTCCAAAACGCAGAGACACGCTACTCCCGACTCGAAAAGCTCGTCTACACACTGCTCATGGCATCTCAAAGTTTCCGGCAGTACTTCCAGAGCCACCCTATTACAGTCTAAACAGACCTGGCTATCAAGCAAGTACTGTAGAAGCCAGATCTGGCAGGACTGATGCTCGTCTGGTCGGTCGGGCTATCACAATATAAGATCATATTCGAACCCAGGAATGCCATCAAGGCCTAAGCCATGGCAGATTTCATTGTTGAAATGACCCTAGGAAATGAGCCCAAGGAGCTGGGAAAACTCCACGTTGATGGATCTCTAAACACCAACATCGGGGGAACGGGCATCATATTGGAAAATGAGAACAGGATCGCTATTGAACAATCCATTCGATACGGGTTTTCAATCTCTAATAACCAAGTGGAATATGAAGCCCTCTTTGCCGAACTAACGTTGGCCAAAGAAGTCGGCGCAAAAATACTAGAAGTCTGCAGCAACTCCCAAGTAGTTAGCTCCCAAATAAATAGGGACTACCAGACACAGGATCCCCTGTTGCAACAGTACTTATCCGAGGTCAAAAAATTAACCATCGAATTTGACGAAGTAATCGCCTAACACATTCTCTGAGAACGAAATGCAAGAGCCGATTTGCTCTCTAAACTAGCAAGTACCAAGTCGGTCCCCGAAAATAGATCACTGATCCAGGAAGTCGTTAGGACACCATCCATCGTGACTGAAACCACGGCGAACCTACACATAAAAAATCAGCACTCCGAGACCTTCCCAATCATCTGGTACCTCAGCGACAGGAACCTACCTGAAGACCCAAAAGAGGCAAAGGGTATAAAACAGGAAGCTGCGAAGTATACAGTAATGGGGATACAAACGAGGGTTGTCTCATCCCCTCCTCAAATCGTAGAGCCAGGTGACACGGACTATATATTTTCTAAAATCCACAAAGAATGATGTGGCCATCACATCAGGGGCAAGACTTTTGCTCAGAAAGTCATCTGAGCAGGGTACTTCTGTCCCACCATCATCAGAGACTCTCTACAATTGGTCAAAAGATGCAAGAAATGCCAAGTCCACGCCGACCTACACTAAGCAGCCCCATTATCTTAGCTTAAAAACGGTGGATCGTCCCATTAGAACGTGGGGAATCAACCTCGTCGGTTCATTCTCCACCGCTCCCGGGCAACTCCGATTTCTTATAGTCGCCATTGACTACTACACCAAATAGATTGAAGCCTAAGCTTTGGCCATAATCATGGCCATCCAATGCCAAAAATTCTTTTGGAGGCAAGTCATAACCCGATATGGGATACCCGAGATCGTAATCTTCGATAACAAGACCCAGTTCACGGACAAACGCTTTCGAAGGTTTGTAGAGGGACTCGGCATCTCCTAGAGGTTCATCTCGATGGGACATCCACAAACCAATGATTAGGTAGAAGCGGCCAACAAAGTAATCACAAAATATCTCAAGAAACAACTTGACGAAGTCAAAAGCCTATGAGCCGATGTACTTGGCTCAATACTCTGGTCGTACCAAACGTCACCCCAAACTTCAACCGAAAAAACCCCCTTTCAGCTAACATACAGCTTGGAAGCCATTATTCCCATAGAAATTGGGGAACCAAGCCCCCCGAAGGACCTTGGGGACACGATGAAAATGTAGAACAGGACCTCATGGACGAGTTCAGAAGCAAGGCCTACCTATGGGAACTAGCCTTGAAACAAAATGTGAGTCTAAGGTACAATCGGGGCATAGTGAAACAAGACTTCAAGAAAGGAGACCTAGTCCTAAGGTGCGATGACATTGACCTCCAACCCCAGGAGAAGGTAAACTCACACCCAATTGGGAAGGGCCTTATCGAGTCAAGTCGATAATTAGGAAAGGAGCCTACAAACTGGAATGACTCAACGGACATGAGATACCGAGGTCATGGAATGTTGTAAACCTATGGTGTTTTTACTCATAAAGAATCCTTACCGATTCGGTAACTTTGTCAAATTTTCGTTTAGTGGCTTTGCAAAGTCTCTTTTAGTTCTTTAATATTCCCTTTCTTCTATTTTTATGTTTATGTTTCTCTGGGTAGTCTTTCTTACCCAGATAACAACAGGAGGTTTTAACGAGGTCCACCATTTAATAAAAATTATTTTTCCTATTTTAAACAACTTCTACCCAAACAAAATGATACAAACTAAAAAATATTTCACTCACATTCTAACCAAGCAAACGGTACGAACATAATAAACTAGATGGCTACCCCAGGGACCAATCACCCCCGAGGCTAACAAACGGATATCCACAAATAAACAAAGTAATTAAAATGGCCCACCAAAGGGCCGCTACTCATACAAAATGGCGCATCAAAACGAGTCACCAAAAGTAGTTCAATGAGCCGAGAAAACGGCTTACAAACTTTACAAAATAAATTGTTCAGCAAAAGTAAGCAGTACAAAATGCTGAATAGACGACTTACAAACTTATAAAATAACAAATAGCAACAAACTAATCTAAATCCTCGATCTACCCATCCATCATGGTCCGGAATGCTCCCATCACGGATACGTCCACACCCGGAGCCAAAACCTAGACTTGAGCCTTCAAAGCCTCCTCAGTAGCTGCAACGGCTGACCGAACATTAGCCAATAGGGCAGCATTTCGCTTTCAAATGATGGCAGCAGAGCAAAGAAGGGCACTGTACACCTACTTAGCTTGGCCAGAAATATCACAGTCCTTGAAAAACTCATTAGTCCCGAGCAACAGGTGACGGTCGATAAAGCTGGGAGCATCAAAGGAATGGTCCATCACACAGGGAGTGACCACTCCTGTACTGACCCCTCCCGACCAGCACCTTCAACCCGCTTGTGCTTCCTATTAGCCTCGGGAATCAGGATCTCCCTGAGATTATCATCCCCAGCGACCACCCGATTGACGATCTCCTGCTAGACCGCTTGCAAACTAGGGACAAAGGTCACCAAAGGAGTTGACTGAGAGGACCCCTTAACCCCGACCTCCGGAGTGTCAACAAAAGTAGCTTTCAAACATTGCAGAGTCGTGAATCCGTCAACCATGCCAACTACAAAAACAAGAAGACAAGAGAAATAACAAGTATAAAATTGGAGGAGAGATACATAAACCCGCCCCCAACAAAAGACCTACCAACATAAGACTTGCCCGCCTCAGGATCCCCATCACATCGTGAGGATTCAAAGGTCGGTCCCTGAAAAGTGGAAACAAGACGTCGGCAATTTTTCTATTCTCAGAAGACAACTCTCATAGGTCACTCTCGCATATAAGAAACTCTACCCCAAAATTTCAATACGGGCATATCTGGCGCTCCCCCTCAGGCGAAAGCCAAGAGGGATGACAACCCTCGACGAGATGAACCTTGAAATACTCCACTTTGAAACCATGAAATGAATCTTCGAACAAGTCGAGGAGGCAGTGGTTCGTTTGGCCACGGAAAGAGATGTATCATTTTCTATGTTTTCCCTTCTTTTGTGGAATGTCAACAGGAAGAAAAACAAGAAGACTTCGACCCAAGCCGGTAACTCTAAAAAGTCAAAAACCAGCTCAAAGGTCCGAATAGCCGCCCAGCTATTCGAATGCAGTTGAGACGACGCTGCCGAAACTCAGTTCAGAAGAGCCATCTGGAATCCAAAAAAGGGTAGCTGAACCCCTAACTTGGTAAACATAGGTTCATGCACCCAATTCCAGTCCAGGACCTGAGGGGAATGTAAGTTGAGATAGCAAACCCTTTCATTCTCATTAGTAAGCGCCAATTTGTACTACTCCGCCGCCTCACCACGTAACACGGCCCCTTCACCACGGAGCCTTTAGAGGTCCCACTCGTCCAACCGAGAGGGCGTGTCGGAAACATCAGACGTTACCCAGTGGCAACGATTTGGCACACCCCTGTCAAGGAGATAGGAGCTGGGTTCCCCTGAACTCCCCTCTGTCGCACCATACCTATATCCAAATTAAAATTTTTCACTGTCAGCCCACTGCCCAGAAACACAAACATATAGGGAATTCCTAAACCATACTAAGGTCACAATCGAAGCATCTTACCAAAAACCTTAAAACTACACCAAACGCGATACCCCAAATCCTAAATCAAACATTTTTCTATTGATGAACACAGAAGCATGCAAAAACACAAATAGTAAACAAAACACCAATGTAAAAACAAAATAAAGTGATCAAAATACACCAACTTGCTTCTCAAAAAGCAAAAAGGGAGAAATGAAGCGGCAACGAATAAAGAGGCTCTATCCACTGAACACCACCAAACGTTCAAAACTGGAGCACAGTACCAAAAAAATTTGTAGAAAACATTTTTAAGTAAAAGAAAGTGGTAGGAGAAGAAGCGGTTACAAATGAAAATAAATAAAACTCCTAAGGTTTTTAAAAAGAAATACAAAAGGTTGGGGGACGAAAAAAGAAAAAAAAACTAATCCTCTCTCCTCCCAGTAAACGTCATTATGATGCCTTGGAAAACGCAACAAACAAATTTTTTTTGGAAGGAGCACAACGGTCCAGCGACCTAAACACGCACAGGCCACCGATTTGGAGGCCTCATCACCCCATTCCCAATGATGCGAGAAAACTCCCGGACCTAGCAAGCGGTCCCCCAAAATGCACTGTCCGAATTAGCAATTCCAACCCTAGACCCTGAATGAAATTTCTTTGCCCAGGACGAATTTATGGACACCCAGGCTCACGGCCGCACGGCCAAGCAGCGAGACTGAGCCCACTCGATCTTTCGCTCCGGAGGTAACTGTTTCAGACCCGGTTCTCAGGTCCCCCATCAAAGCAATTACAACCCAGTTACTCGGGTCGTGACCACCACCGTAGCCCAAACTGGTCCGCTAACTATAAATTCCTAACTATCATTAAAATTTAAACACTTCTCTTATCTTAACCAACAAGATAAGATAATTACCCTGGATTATATAAAAAGTGCCAAGGACTTCCTTAAGTACGACACACATTCTTAACTCTTCCTACTTCATAAATTCATTCTAACTTGAGCGTTGGAGTATCTTTACAGATATTATTCCGTCACTCCAAAAATCCGACTTTATTATTGTCTCGATCGGTGAATCTCCAATCTATCTCATAGCCCATACAAACGACACCGCATACAATATTTTTTTGTCTATAATATCCTGGTTGATATAATAGTGTCCTTCGATCCTTTTTCTTATTTTATTTCTTTTTTCCCTTACAACACGGAGCACAATAAATGAAGTTGCCTCTTGTTTTTTTCGAAACAAGTCAAACAACACAAATCAAGTTTGAACTTCAACGGTTGGACCACTCTTTCTGAAAGTGGAGAATTATATAGACGTGTCTGCTTTGCGGGTGCAGAATCAATGCTCTACTCTACGCTTCTACCTTAACATATTGTCTGCATTTTTGTGTCTCTTGTTTTATTTTGTTTTTATCTATTTAAAATATAGAATAAATTTGTCACGTTATTCTTTTACCTTTGTTTATTAATTGTTAATTCTTAAAATTTTAAATTGGAAGATAAATCAACTTTAAAATTTTGTAAAATATGACATTTTAGCTTTTACTTCAAACTACAAAATATTATTAAAAAGAAATGATTTATCTCACTATTTACAAGTTAAAAAAAAAGTCTAATAAGCAAAAATCGGAAATTCAGGTGGTCACTCAAAAAATTTTAATTTGAGAACCAATTTCAGATTTTGTTCTGAAAGTTATTTAATCCTAATATGTTAATCATCATATGGGTGTTGTCTAATGATTATTTTACTAGACTGCTTAATAAAATCGTGAGAATTTTATATGATTATATCACTCTTACGATGAAAAATATCATATGATGATAGCATAACTCTTCACTACTATAATTGAGTGACAAAAAATTCATCATTGTTATCAACAATAAATTGGAATCAATATATACTACAAACGAAAAACAACACACACCATATCAATTGAGCACCAGAGAAGAAGTTTCAAGATTTGATTTTGCTGCTTTCAATTCATCATGCTACCAAACATGCCATTATAAATATAATCAAAGTGGCTAGACTAAAATTTTGGGTGGCACTCATCAAGAATCATATCAACATCCACCATTTGGAAATCCACTATGCATGTGCTTGACTATATGAAAATGCTTCCCTCACTTTCTTTGTCGTTATATGTAATGTGTGCACCTAATTATTCAGAAGCATAACAAGCAACCTACCAAAAATACTTGAGCACAAGTCTCTATATTCAAAGTGTGACTATTCTTTTTTAGAATTACTTGTAGCTGCCAACTTTCCACTTGTTTATTTTGGGGTTACTAACCTTCTTCATGTCCTTAGAAATCCTAATCACATACGTCAATAAATAATTTGATATTATCAAATTAAGAAAGCCTCTTCCAAGATACTGTTAATTGTCAAACATTGGATCCTTAATTAAATAACAAGCTAAGTTTAGTCTCTATGCTAATACGCAGTCCTGTATTTTTGTTAAAACTTGATTTTTTTTATGTTAAAGTCAGTTTGATTTGAATATTTATAATTTCAAAAATATTATTTTATATTAAAATCAGTCATTAAAATTAATCACTATATATTTAGATAAACAAAAATATTATTTAATATTTACATATTAAAATTAACTATTAAAACTAATAATTATGTATTTATATATAAATACATATATAATTAAATTTATTTTTAAAATATATTTTATATTTTAATATATATTTTATATTAATTATTAATTTTAATGTATATCTAATATGATTATTATATATAAATATATAGTTATTTTTAATATATATCTTATATTTTAATATATATTTTACACTAATAACTAATTTAATATATATCTAGTATGATTCAGTTATAACTTTATAAAAAGTATGGTTCTCAATATTAAATTTTTCATACCTACAATTCCAAAACATATCTATTAATTAAAGAAAAGAATATTATTTATTGAGATAATCTCTAAATTTGTATGGAAGTTATCTCATTATTTATTCTAGCAGGTTAGGAGATAATAAGAATAAATTATCATTTGTATCTATAAATTTTATGAATACTAATAAAAATATTTATCAAATAAAAAATTAATATTGTACTCATATAAGATAGGTTTTATATGATAATAGTATCTAAATTTTAATTTTTTGTTAACTTTTTAATAAAATTTTTAAATTATCACTTTTATTTTCTTCCCCAAATTCCAAACTTTCACCACCCTCACCAAAAAATTAAAAAGATTAAAAAACTGTAGATTATTATCTGAGACTATTGTTCATATATTATGGATTTGTAGATCTAGTGCAGAAAAAAAAAATAAATTTGAAATTAACCAACAAAAAAAACATACATTTTAGTTTCTTAGTGCCGCTATGAAAACAAGAGGGACAGAACCAAAATCTTTTAGAAATGGAAGGAAGGATAGGTCGGAAATAGAAGATGTGGTAGCTTCGGTCGCATTTATTGCAGAAGAGAAGCTGCGTTGGGGACCCATCAGAGGAGCAACGCTTGCAGATGACGTCGTTGTTGAAGGCAGGCTTGGGAGTGTGGGACCTTCTTCACCCTGCATTTCCCTAGTCATGTCTTCGATCACACTCAGGATGTTCAAAATCTCCTCCTTATTAATGTACTCCACCACCATCATCCCTCCTTGTCCTCCAGTACTCAAACTGGAACAAAATTCTTCAACAATAACGTTACCACCACCACAATCTTCTAGAGGGTTCTACGATGGCCTCGGAAGCCTAGCCTGAGTAGCGGCAGCTGCAGCGTGAATATCAGTCCACCAAATGACATGAAGATACTCCAACAGCAGCCTCCTTTCCCTACAGATCGATGGTGCTGAGCAGTGCTTGGAGTCACTGTTGGAAAGAGACTGTTACCGCCAGCCTCTTGTTGATTTTGGTTGCTGAATTCTGCTACTTGTTACTTTGGAATAAGAAGAACAACAATATTCAGGTTGAAGAGCTTGAAAAGGTGTGCTTTATGGTGTGTGTTGCAGCAACAACAATTCTCTAAGTGTTGTTATTGCATCTAGAAGAAGAAGGGAACAACAAGGGTAATGATATTGAAGCTGATTTGGATTTGGAGAATAAATTAAGATTGGAAAAAAGAGAGATGGAGGTCGAGAATAAAAGTTGGAGGAAGACATCAAGTGCTAGGGTCTTAAGGGGATGGTGGCTAGCAGTGGAAGAGGAAGACAAAGGATGAGGGTTGTGAAAGTTTAGAATTTGGGAAAGAAGATAAAAGGGGTAATGTAGAAATTTTATTAAAAAGTCAACAAAAAATCAGGGTTTGGGTATTATTGTCGCACGGAATCCATCTTTCATGGGTATAATGTTAGTTTTTTTATTTGATGGGTAATTTTGTCAACGTTCACAAAATTTATGGGTACAAATAGTAGTTTATTCGAGACAATAAAATTAAGAGAAATTACTAAAAATCAGTTTCTGACGATTTTAAAAGTGGACATTTTAGTCTGTAAAAAAAATTAATACATAGATCAATCCTAAAAGTTTTACTTCAACAGACAAAGCAGTCCCCAATTTATTTTCTAGCAGAGTAATTACCCAAATCAGTCTTGAAAGATTTTAAAAAATAGACATTTCAGTCCCAAAAAAATTAATCCACAGATCAATCCCAACATTTTTCTCTGTCAGATGATGCGTGAGCATCTTATACCCTTTTTCCCTTCATTTTCTAGTTGTTTTTAGTTAGATTTTATTAAATTTTATTATATTTTAGTGTAAAAATTCTCTTTGGATACTACTTTGAGTTTTTGTGGTGTTTTTATGATTTCAGGTGAATTTCATGTGAATTTTGTAGAGTTTTGTGCAACAACGAAGAAATGATAGTAGATATTGTTAACCCTGACCTCCTTGCATTCCAACTAGCATAACTTGAGATACATAGGTCTAATTGACGTGGTCTTAAAGGATTTAGAAAGCCAACTTCTAGAGCTTTCTAACAATATATAATAGTTTATACTTTTCTTCTGGAATCACTGCTAAAACTGGCGCTAAATGCCGAGCCTGTCGTTTAACGCCTAAGAGGGGCAGAACTAGCACCCCCTCCTGGCGCTGAACGCCCATTTTGGCGCTGAACGCCAGCAGCGGACCTCAGAATGCACTAATTTTGACCCCGTTGGGGTGTTTAATATGCACCCCTGAAGTAAAACGCCCCCCAGCGGTCCGAATCACTTCTCTTTAAGTCTCTCAAGTGGATTTAGCAATTCTTAACTTTTTTTGTAATTTTTAATTACAAACAATATCTTTTAGGTTTAGAATTTAATATTTTATCTTAGTTTTAAATCGAAAGATTTGATTTGATCTAAATTTAATTCTGTTTTGATTTATTTTTAATTTGAATTCTAGGTTTTGTCTTAGAAGTTTTTACTATAAATAGGAGACTTCCTTCCTCCTGAGTAAGACACTTTTGGGAAGGAGATTTTCTTCCATACTTTTCAAAAACCTATTTTCTTTATAAGGTTATGAGCAACTAAACATCCTGGTTAAGGTTAGGAACTTTGTTTATTTCTATGGTTTAATATTATTACTTCTCTATTTTAATATATGTTTGATTTAATTCTAAGGTGTGTTTTCGTTCTTAATCTATTGAAAATGGGTGGAACGGAAGTATGACCATTTTTCTACATGAGTTCTTGTGATACTCTGACCAAGGTCGGCTGAACTACAGATTGAAAACACTCCTCCTAAACTGCGAATTACCTGGGCTAATTAGGATAGGTGACATATAATGCGGTTAGCTTTGGGTAATTGAGGTTCTTGTGGCGTTAAACTAGTTTCCTGAATTTCACCCTCTGATGTGCATAATTGACCTTGTTTGTGGCGCTTTAGTAGGATTAGAGGAGATTAAATTGCTAAGGAATTAGGGTTTAATCACTTACAATTTGTCATAGAATGAATTATTCATTGTTAAAATAGTCAATAAGAAGTATTAACCCGTAAAGATAAACATCTTTGAGACCTTAACTGTTTTCTTTATATTGATTTTACACCAACCTTTAATTGTTTTTTTATTATTTCGTTTTATGCGCTTTCAACAACTACTCTCTTTACTTTTTGCCTGACTAAGTCCAACAAGATAACTATTGCTTGCTCAATCTAACATTCTCGTGGGATCGACCCTCACTCACCTAAGGTATTATTTGGACGACCCGGTGCACGCGCACCATCAGACATAATAGTCTCCCATCTATTTTACTTTTACTATATGTCAACGTTTATTATTATTAACTTAGTTTGTGTATGTGGGCTATAACACTAACATATTAATACACTCTTTTCGTTAGAAACAAATAAGGTGAATAATGATACTTTAAAATCCAAATCAAAATATTTTCTTTTAATATAAACATGTTTTTAAAAATAGGACATCTTTTGATTATATTAAATACAAAAATATCAAATGGTTTTAATTTTAAATTTTTTATAAAATAATTTTTAATAATTTTATTGAACATTATTATTATTATTATTATTATTATTATTATTATTATTATTATTATTATTATTATTATTATTATTATTATTATTATTATTATTGAGTGACTATATATATATATATATATATATATATATTATATTATAAATACATATATAAGAATCTAATGAATAAATTTATTATTATTTTTGTCTAAAGATACAAAAAGTTATAATACAATATTATTGTATAATTAATAATAATAATAATAATTTTATTTTACTAGTTTTTTGGACGAAAAACTATTATATCTTATTAATAAAAAACGTTTGGAGATTAATTAATGTATTAATTTTTTAAAAAAATTAAAATATCTATTTTAAAAATTTTTAGATACTGAATTCGGTTATTATTCTGCCGTAAAATAAATTAAAGACTAATTTATCTGTTAGAATAAAATCTTAAAAATATTTTTATATATTGATTTTTTTAAAAATTAAAATATTTTTTTTAAAATTTTTAGAAATTATTTGAATAATTATTCTAAAATTAAATAAGATATTTGAGGATATTGAAGAAACCCACGGTCCTACATCATCAAAATCAAACCTAACTGGTCAAAATAATAATCATTATTATATTAAACTGAAGAGGGCACATTTTGTATTCTGAATGGCGAATTTGGTTCCATTTGATAACCAAAAGAAGGGCAGAGAATTATTTGTCTTTTGCAGTGTGATTCTGACCCTTCAATATCTCTGATCTTCTTCTCTTTGCGCTTGGTGCTTTGAACAATCACCTTCATCATTGATTCGAGGGCTAACCATTATCTTGTTTAATTAGTTCTGTTTCTTACTGTCTTTTTTTTAGTTTCTCTTATTTAAAAACTTAAAAACAGTTTTTTTATTGTCTTTTATTTATTAACAAATAAATAAACTACTTAAATTATATTCAAAAATATATATTAGTATTAGTTAGAGATAAATTTTACTCGAACTTTATATTACCGTATAATCTCGTATGTTTTTAATAAGGTTCTGAAAAGCTAAAACAAAATCAATGATCTAATCGAATTAGAGGTTTAAAAATTAAAAAATTCAATTAAAATTTAATAGAAGTTGAATTAGATATAATAAAATATATTATGTATAAAATATATATCTTTTATAAAAAATAATTTTTATATTTTATAATTTTAAATAGATTAACAACTAAAAACTATATTAATTCGACTGATTAATCATTTATTTATTTTTTATTTTTTTATTTTTTAACTTGTTTATTATTGATCAATTTTTATTTTAGAGTAAACTATTATTTGTACCCACAAAAATTTTAAACGTTGATAAATCTATCCATAAAAAAAAAGAAAAAATACAGTTATACCCATAAAAAATTGATCAAGTTAATAAATAAGTTCAACACCCCTCTTCCAAATCTCAACCTTCTCTTTTTATTCTTTTCATGGATTTCATCATTTCTATCGCTAACACCATTACTACTGTCGCTACCAATTATCAGTCTCACCTTCTTTTTCCACTGTCACAACAACAACACCACCACCACCAAGCTGCGCTATGTTCCATGTGACTGAGAGCACTCTTGAGTTTATGACACCTGGATTCTTTCATAACTTTACTCGACGTCCCACCTTATCCTGAGTTTTTCTCGCTACTGACGCACCCAAACTTCCTTCCCACCACCCCCGTTCCATTATCTCTCTCTCTCTCTCTGAAATACTCAAACGACTACTTCTTTCTCCGATTTTATTATTCTTTTTTTTTTGTAATTTTTGGTTTACGTTCTGTCTTCGTCATTGCTGCTGCTCTATAATCTCTTTTCGGCGTGGCTGCAACATCTGTATTCATAGTCGTCACTGCTACCTTTAAGATCGACAATAGAACAACGGCAATTGTGGTTTTTCACATGGTGGTAGATTTAGATTTTGACATGACTAGTTTTGGAAAATCCTAACTCTCTACATTTTGGGGAAGAAGATGATTGTAAAATAAGATGAAGAAAAAAAAGTTCAAGTGAAATAGGTGCTACTTTGCCGTTGCCATGTTCGATCATTATTGTCGTTGATATCGTAACAATAGAGAAGGAGGAAAGTGAAACTGACGGTTGATGACAATAATAGTGGTGGTGTTGGTGAGAGAGGTGGTGAAATTCATAAAAAGAATAAAAAAAAGTTGAGATTTGAAAGAGAGACGTTGAGATTAGTGATAGAAAAAAAATAATTTAAATTTTTTAGATAATTTTTTAGTGTTTAATTAATTTTATTGTACAAAATCTATCCTTCATAAATACAGTAATAATTTTTTTTAAATAAATTTATTAACGTTTAAAATTTTTATAAATAAAAATAATAATTTACTCTTTATCCTAAATGGAAGGTATTCTCAACTAACCAAACCGAGAACCAGTTTGAATATCATAACACTGGTTTTTAAGCACATTCCTATTCTATTCTATTTTATGGGTATAAAAGATGCAACACTCCATTTTATCTAACTAATCCAATCCTACCTGCTCAACATGTATATTTCCTAAATTTCATTCTAATAATATCACGTATTTTACCTTTACCATAATTATAAATCTAACTAATCTTATCCTACTTGGTTAACAAGTATATTTATTACATATAAATGGTTAAAAGATTATCATAATTTTTATTTTAAATTTAGTTAATAGAGCAAAAAACATAAATAAGCCAAGCTAAATAATATTTTATACGAATCAGTCAAAGCAAAATATGCTTCATCAATCAATTAAACCACATTTACATGTAGTTCGAAGCAGGTAAGTTCAAACTCAACTAACATATAATTCAAATCATGTAGATTCGAATTATACACTGGCACACAAACCAACATAATTCGAATTCACTTGATTCAAATTACACACTAACAGTAATTCGAATTAGGTTGATTCGAACTACTCCCAATGACGCAATTCCATGTAATTCGAAATGTTAATTCGAATCACTACAACAATATAGATTATTTTTTAGGGTTATAATGTGTAAAAGAAAATTAAAATTTGTCAAAAAAACAAATTTTGACATTATTTTAACTATGAAAATATGTTAATAAAAGTTTTGTCAAAAATAGTATTTTTAACATATAAGCGATTGTGAAAAAAATTTAAATCTTATTTTGATAAATATTGGCTGTCAAAAATAATTTGTTAGAAAATTTTGAGAACATATTTTCTGTGATACTTATTAATTGTCAAAAATACTATTTATTTTGACACTTATTGACTATAAAATATTCTCACCAAAAAATTTTAACAAAGAATGAGATGTGATTTTGAAACTAAATAATAAATTGA
Organism: Arachis hypogaea; assembly: GCF_003086295.3. Classification (NCBI taxonomy): domain Eukaryota; kingdom Viridiplantae; phylum Streptophyta; class Magnoliopsida; order Fabales; family Fabaceae; genus Arachis; species Arachis hypogaea. The sequence continues at coordinate 107,368,573 of NC_092045.1, read as the reverse complement.
GATTTTGAAGATAAAGAATGAGTAGTATAATCCTAAACTCAGAGCAGTGTAATGTCAAAATTAACAGAGCCCAAAGAAGAAAAAAAAATAGTAGAGTAAATTGAAAACAAATGAGTGTCAAAATTGAGGAGTAATTTTCTACGGTCAAATTTTTCGTCAAGAAAATATAGAAAATTTGACATTTGTGATATTTGTCAAAAAATATATATTAATTTTGACATTTAATTATGGTGTTAAAAAATAAAGTGTCAAAATAACTCTATTTTCTTGTAGTGAATTACACAAAGTATAGTTTGAATTAGGCTGGTTCAAATTATAAAGGACCAGAGGTGTATGTGAACGTGAATTGATCTCATTAAAGGGAGAAAATGGCTAGTGAGGATACTTTTGTAGTGTTGGTTCACCACAGAGGATCGATTAAGAGAAAAACACGTTCCGGTGTGAAGTTCACTGATAAGGATCCTCTCAGTATTTTCATGACGCCTACGACGACGTATGATGACCTTGTTAACTTTGTACTGGTGAAACTTGGTATGGAAGGTGTGAAACGGGTTAAGAAGTTTTGCTATCGCATTCCAATCACGGTGCTCCAAGAAACCGTGAAGTATGATTGTTTCACGATCGGGAGTGATGAGGACTTACAGGTCATGTTTTATTGTCACCGGCAGTTTTCCGAAGTGAGAACACCAGAGTTGTTGGCAAAGCTGGTTGATGTGGTATCCAGCTCGGCGGGTTTGAACTAGAATACCCCCACTTTAGGCACGGTAGCCGGTTCTAGCTCCAGACCTACCGGTGCATCTTCGTCCGTCCCTGTGTACGAGCCACCCGTCCAGCTTGTTGCCTCCCCTTCGTTCGTTGTTAATCTCAATGGCAGTGTAGGCGGCGAGGTTGGAATATGGGATTTTGTCCTTACCTCTTTACAGTGCGCTACACCTGCTGGAGTTGGAGATGGATTGTTAGATGACCCAGAGGACGATGATGTGGAGCCGAATTTGATTGCTGATGACAGTGGCGATGATATTGGAGCGAGTGAGCCTGCGGGGGCGGGAGGTGGTTCTAGCTCTGGCACACAGTAGTACCCTCCACATTTTTCATCTTTGGACTTGGATGCCATGAGGTAGGAGGGGGTTCCTGGGGAGCCTGCTGGATTTGGCGCTAGAGATGCGAAAGGGTCTGCAGGTCTGACAGAGTTTCAGGTTGGTCAGCAATTTCAGGATAAAGATGAGGCCGTGTTAAGTGTCAAGACTTACAACATCTGACAAGGGGTACAGTACAAGGTAGTGGAGTCTGACTATCGCCGGTATGTTGGCAAGTGTTCTGAGTTTGAGAATGGGTGCACATGGTTGATTCGGCTTAGTCTCCGGCAGCGCAAGGGCATTTGGGAGGTCAAACGGTACAATGGACCGCATACGTGTCTCGCGACCTCCATCTCCAACGACCACAAGAGTTTGGATTATCATGTGATCTCGACATTCATTATGCCAATGGTTAGGGCTGATGCATTCGTCAGCATCAAGGTGCTCCTAAATGCCACGACCGCACACTATGGGTTTAAGCCGACGTATAGGAGGGTCTGGTTGGCAAAGCAAAAGGCTGTTGCCCTCATCTATGGTGATTAGGATGAGTCATAGAACGATCTCCCTAGGTGGGTGTTAGGAGTTCAGTTGACCATGCCTGGGACTGTTGCAGTCCTTAGGACGAGCCCTGTTCGAGTTGGGGGACAGCTGGACGAGTCTCAAGCTTATTTTCATCGACTGTTCTGGACGTTTCCACCATGTATCGAGGCATTCCTTCATTGCAAGCCGTTGGTTAGTATTGACGGCACCCATCTGTATGGCAAGTATGGGGGAACTTTGCTTGTCGCGATTGCACAAGACAGGAACTCCAACATTCTACCTGTTGCATTCGCACTAGTCGAGGGTGAGAATGCCGAGTCCTGGTCCTTCTTTCTCTCCCACCTGCGTCAGCACGTGACACCGCAGCTGGGTCTGCTGGTTATATCGGACAGGCATAACGGCATCAAGACCACGCTTAAGGCTCCTGACGGAGGATGGCTACCTCCAGTTGCATACCGTGCATTCTGCATTCGACATGTAGCAGCAAATTTTGCCCAAACATTCAAGGGCAATGACGCAAGGAGGCTTCTTGTGAATGCAGCGTATGCTAAGACCGAGGTAGAGTTTGATTACTGGTTTGATATTCTGCGGTCTGAAGACCCTGTCATGTGTGAGTGGGCGAACCGGATTGAGTATTCATTATGGACACAGCAGCGTGATGAGGGTCGGACATTCGGGCACATAACGACAAATATCTCTGAGTGTGTTAATTCAATCCTGAAGGGGGTTAGGAACTAATCTCTGAAAACACTTAACACCCATATCAAGGTATCGAATGGTAATAAGAGAGGATTAAACATAGCTAAATTAAGACAAAAGAAACATGTTTTCAATCATAGCACAAAATCAGGAAAGAAAATGTAAAACATGCGAATTCAATGAATAAGTGTGAGATTAGTGGATAAAATCCACTCAATTAAGCACAAGATGTACCACGAAATAGTGGTGCATCAGGAACCTCCCTGTGTGCTCGCTGGTGAAGGCAACGTACGGAAGGTTGGCCGAACTATTTGTCTGCAAGGGGGGAGAGGCTGAGGCCCAGCTGGGTACCGGACAATAATTCAGTCAACACTTGGTGAAGTGAATCGAGGCTAATTTGAAGACGGCGAGGTGCTTCACGGTGACTTTGTACGACAGGGATAACTCGGAGTTCACCGTCGCGGAGACGACTCTCACTGGTTCGTTCTCACTGGGTAACTACAGGGTCTCACTTGGATCTCAGACATGTGATTGCGGATACTTTTAGGCACTTCATTTCCCGTGTCCTCATGCCTTGGCATGCTATGCCTATTCATGGCTAACTTGGCAGCCGTATGTCCACCAGATATATCGTCTTAGTTCGGTGTTCAATGTGTATCGGATGGGGTTCACACCTCCCATTCCCGAGGGTTTCTGCCCACCATACAATGGGCCGACAGTGATCCCAGACCCGAACAAGAGGCGTGCGAGCGAGGGTCGTCCCAGGTCCACTAGGATACGGACCACTATGGACGAGTAGATCCGAACCGGCCGAAGAGATGTAGCATCTGTCTGCAACCTGGACACACACGTCGAAGTTGCCCACAGGTCGGAGGACCAACCCATACAGGGGGATATGAGTAGGTGTATTGTTAGCTTTATTACTTTGTTGATTTCACTTTTGCATTTAGAGTCCACTGTAATAGGATTTGTTAGTTGGAGTTGATGAGTGATAAAATTTGTTATACTTAATGTGATGTACTTTGCATGGGATATTAATTAATGAATATGTTCCGTTTTCGACGTGAAGTATGAAATGTCCGATGAATACATAAGGCAATAACGCATCATACAAATTAATGATACATGACAACCAAAATATCCAAATAACTTAAACAAAGAATGGACACCCATTTTCAAAGTAACGGAAACACAATAAAGCAACAAAGTACTCAAACATAAATAACCAAAATACAAGTTGGATCCTACAAGTACATGAAAGACATAAATAAAGGTGGCTAAGATACAACACTAATCATGAAATAAAGTCATACAACATACACAAATGATCCGAATAGATGTGAACCGGTGAAGCAACGACGGGGTACCCGTGTCCTCTGGGGTCTCCTGATAAGCGGCTCCTTGTCCTCGATCTCATCCTCGTCCTCCTCCGAGGCAGGCTGTGCAGGTGACCTAGGCTGGACGGGTGCCACAGACGATCCGGCAACTGAATGTGACCCAGCAGTATAGGTAGAAGGAGGGGTACCACCCAATGCAAAGTAGTCAGAAGCAGGCATGGTTGGAGGCTCGTTCAGATCGACATCTAAAGGTGCTTGTGTGCCCGACGTCTGACCACACCGACGGGCCGCATCATCCTCCTGCATGATGGCACTAATCTCATCTAGGAAGTGTGAACCGCCGAAGTTCGCATCAAGACCATCACCGGCCAGGAAGTCTGAAAACATCGTCCCCGGGCTAACCCATGGCGTACTCTCCTAAAGAGTAATTCGAATCACCTAGATTCGAATTATATATTGTTTCGTTTCACAAGCTAATTCGATTCAGCTTTCCTCGATTTATCCAATGTGTAATTCGAATCCATCCGATTCGAATTATGCTATGTTCACGTGCTAAGGTAATTCAAACCAGCTTATTTCGAATTACATGCAAACCTAGTTCGATGTATCCTGATTCGAACTATATAATTTTGTGCAATAGTGAATTCTTGAATCAGTTTTTCATTTGGCTGATTTGCGTAAAATTTACTTCTCCTTGGCTTATCTTAGTGTTTTGCCCTAATTAATATGTATTTTAAACATTAGTAATAAAATTATCGTTAATAAAAATTTTTAAATATTTTTATTTAATAAATATAAATTAAATACATTAAAAATTTATCACCTTCATCATTGATTCCAAGGCTAACCATTATCTTGTATAGTTCTCTTTCTTATTGCCTTTAAGTTTTTTTAGTTTCTCTTATTTAAAAACTTAAAAACAAGTTTTTTATTGTCTTTTATTTATTAACAGCTAAATTACTTAAATTATACTCGAAAATAAATATTAGTGTTGGTTAGAAGATAAGTTTTACTCGAACTTTATATTATCGTATAATTTCATATGTTTTTAACAAATTTCTGAAAAACCAAAACAAAGTCGATGATCTAATCAAATTAGAAATTCAAAAATTCAAAAATTCAATTGAAATTTAATCGAAATTGAATTAGATATAATAAAATAATAAATTTATGTATAAAGTATATATTTTTTTAAAAATAATTATTTTTTTATATTATATTTTTTAAAATTTATTAACAACTAAAGCTATATCAATTCGACTGATTAATCTTTTTTTATTTTTTAATTATTAATCAATTTTTATGTTAAGTAAACTATCATTTCTACAAATAAAATTTTAAACGTTGACAAATCTATGCATGAAAAAAAAATTATAATTGTCCATAAAAGATGGATTTTGTACGACGAAATTATTCAAACACTGAAAAATCACTTAAAATTTCTAATTACCATCTTCCTAACTCTAATTTCAACATCCCTCTTCTAAATCTCAACCTTTCTTTTTTATTCTTTTCATAAATTTTATCACTTCTATCACTAATACCACTATCATCGTCGCAACCAACCATCAGTTTCACCTTCTTCTTTTTTCACTATCACAATAACACTACTACTACCACCAAGCTACGTTATGCTCCATGCGAGTGAGAGCACTCCGATTCTGAGTCTATGACTTCTGGACTCTTTTATAACTTCACTCGACGTCCCACCTTATCCTGAGTCTTTCTTGTTACTGACATACCCAAACTTCTCTCTCTCTCTCTTTCTCTCTCTCTCTCTGAAACACTCAAACGACGACCACTTCTCTTTCCAACTTCACTACCCTCTTTTTCTGTGATTTATGATTTACGTTTTGTCTTCGCCGTTGTTGTTGTTCTGGAATCTTTCTCCAACGTGGCTGCAATATCTGTATTCATAGTCGTCACTGCTACCTCCAAGATTGACGGTGGAGCAGCAACGATTACGATTTTTCAGATGGTAGTGGATTTGGATTTTAATATGGTTGGTTGTGAAAAATTCTAATCCTCTACGTTTTGGGGAAGAAGATGATTGTAAAATAAGATGATGAAGAAGAAGGTCAAGTGAAATAGGCGCTACTTTATTGTTGCCATGCTCGATCATTATTGTCGTTGGTGTTGTGACAATAAAAAAGGAGAAAGGTGAGACTGACGATTGATGATGGCAGTAGGATAGTATTGATGAAAGAGATAATGAAATTCATGAAAAGAATAAAAGAAAAGTTGAGATTTAAAAGGGAAACGTTGAGATTAGAATTAAAAAAATTAAAATTTTTAGGTAACTTTCCAGTATTTGATTAATTATTTTTTTTTAAATAAATTTATCAACGTTTAAGACTTTCGTAAATAAAAATAATAATTTATTCTTTATCTTAAATTGAAAATATTCCTAATTAACCAAACCAAAAACCAATTTGAATATCAGAACACTGGTTTTTAAAAGCACATTCCTACTCTATTCTATTTTATGGGTATAAAAGATGCAACACTCGAACCTTATCTACATTTTATCTAACTAATTAATCCGATTCTACTTGGTCAACATGTATATTTCCTAAATTTCATTCTAATAATATCACGTATTTCATCTTTACCATAATTGTAAATTTAACTAATCTTATCCTACTTGGTTAACATGTATATTTATTACATATAAATTGTTAAAAGACCATTAAAATTTATAATTTTAGATTTAGTTAACATGTATTTTAAAAGTACATAATAAAATTATCGTTAGTAAAAATTATTAAATAAAATAAATACATGAAAAACTTAAATTTTTTATATTTTTAATGAAAATTTTTTTAATTTATAAACTTAATATATATGTATCTTAAGACACAAAGTAGATAAATCTTATTATTTTTTTGTTAACAATTAACTATTAATATTTAAAAATATAAAATAAAATATATTATTAGATTACTATACTAAACAAATTAAATTGATCCAAAAATAATAAACTATGATAGTTCTCTAGTATTACTCTTATTATAACATTTCATTCAAATAATATATCACATATTTAACCTTTACCATAGTTGTAACTTATAAGTATTTACAAAAGAATATAATAGTTAACAAAATTGAAAATTATATACAAACATTAAGAAACAAATAACATTATATTCATTCCAATTTTATATGACGTTTTGAAAAAGTTTTAATATTATCTTCGATTAATATTAGAAAAAGTATAACCACATCAAGAGTAGATTTAAAAAATTTGGAAAAAAAAAGGGGAGGGGCGGTAACTATACTCTTTAAAGTTTACCAAAAGTTAAAATTAAAAATATCATCTTTCTATTTGACCGTTATCGTGTATTATTATACTAATTAAACATGTAAACAATACACATGTACACGTTTTAGAGTTAATGTGATTAATAATTTAATATATCTTTATAAATGTGCATGTCACTTATTGTTTTCCTCAAGTCAATTGAAATGATAATAAAAGCATCATTTATAATAGGTGATTTCTATTTGTCATGTGGATTATATTTATTTATATCAATATTTATTTTTTATTTATTTTTTAAAAAATATTATGTTATTGTATATACAAAAATACCCTCGTTAATAATTGTAAAAAAACAAATATATCCTTTTAAATATTTTTGTTAAATATCTAAATAATCTTTTTTATTTTTATCACAGAAATATCTGGTCTTTTTTAATAACATCTAAAATAAAATTCAAATGATCAAATTATTTTAAAAAGAAAAAAAATTAATTAACCTTGAAAATAATTTCAATTTCAAACAAATTTGTTATCGTTTGTTCTTGTTTTTATCCTAACTCATTGTTCTTGTTCTTTACCCTAAACTACCTAGAAAAATCAATTCTTCCCGTCCTCTTCTCCCTCTCCTTGCTTGTTGGTTGCTTCCCAATCTATCTCTGCTACGTGCTCTCCTGCTTTGCCGCTGTCCTGTTATGGCTCGTGCCTCGCTTTGTCCTACCTTCGCCGCCCTACCTTGTACCGCCGGGCTGTCGCCGCCCTACCTCGTGTCGTTGGGCTATCAATGCCTTACCTCACGTTGTCTAAAGTATGTTAGCTTTTTTGTTATTGATTCATGAGGTATATTGACTTTTCTGTAAACACAAAATCTGAATTTTCATATCAATGGATATGGGAGTGATAGGGAGATAAACCTTTCACGTTGATGAGGTTCTTATAAATTTTATACTGAATTAATTCTGTTCTAATAAGAAAGGTATATTTTCTATGCTTAGATCTTGCAATGTTTAAACTTGCAAAAAGATGACACTCTTAGCATTGAGAACATTTTAGCAAAAGCATTGTTAGATTCACCCAATAAAAAAGAGAAGAGAATCACAACAGTTGATTTAGGATAACGAACAAGAACATAGATAATACTTTATTTTAAAATTGGAATTATTTTTAAGGTTAACTGATTTTTTTTTTGAAATAATTTGATGATTTGAATTTTATTTTAGGTGTTATTGAAAAAGGATATTTTGTGATAGAAAGAAAAAAGATTACTTAATCATTTAACAAAAATATTTAAAAAGATATATTTGTCTTTTATAATTATTAATGAGGGTATTTTTGTATATACAGTAACATAATATTTTTTAAAAAATAAATAAAAATAAATATTGATATAGATAAATATAATTTACATGAAAAATTTTTATTTGTCCACTTTTTATATTATACCAATATGTATAAATTAATAATTATACCGTAACAATCATCTTTATAATAAATTTAAAAGAAAATAAAAGACTTTATAATTGTTTTTTATCCTTAAAAACGCTTATGTATGAAGAATTTACATGATTAAAAATTAACATTTTATAACCTATTTAATATTACTTCAATTTAATAATAAAATAAATCAAACGTGAAGTATGTAATTTTAATAAGGATTTTACTCTCGTGTACCCTAAAAGTATAACATATCATAAAAGAAAATCTTTTAATATTATTTATTATTTTTATGCATTAAAAATGTAAAAGAATATTTTTATAATAAATAATATTAAAATATTTTTTTATGATATACTTAACCTATGCTTTTAGAGCACATAATAGTAAAATCTTTTTAATAAATAGGATAAAATATTAAATTAGTCTCATATATTTAGATTTAATTCTATTTTGATCTTTAAAGTTTAAAATGTATTATTTTAATTTAAAAAAGTTTCATTTAATTTTAATATAGTCCTACCATAAATTTTTTTTAATTCTTTTTAAAATATGATTTGATACAAAAAAAACATGTATATATAACGAGTATCATATTCAAAATGTGTTGAACACAGAAACACGACAAACGAAAAAAATGTCTGTGCCTCGTAGGATAATGCTGATCGATCAACATTTTTATTTATTATACATTGATTTATATATCATTATCTCTTGTAGGAAAATTAAAAGACACGAAAAAGAAAAACTCTCTTCAAAATTAATATCTAACAAATTATTAAAAATTTTAGAATATACGCTAATGCTTTTTCTATATCTTGATATTCATTTTGCAATAATATCTATAATACAATTATGAATATAAGAAGTTATTAATAGTATATATTTATATATTTTGGATAATTTTAATTATTTACATATATTTTTTATTTAGGTAACATAAAATAAGCTATTTAAAATATTATGAATATAAGAAGTTATTAATAGTATATATTTATATATTTTGGATAATTTTAATTATTTACATATATTTTTTATTTAGGTAAAATAAAATAAGCTATTTAATATTATATTTTTGTATATTTATTTTTTGGTGGTCATTTTGTAACATGTTAATAAAAGTATGATTTCTAATTAAAGCAATTCATCAGTAATATTTTGTAGAAATTTTGTGTAATTTCAGTTTTATTTGGCTATTAAATTAGGATGGCATTCCATAGAATAAAGGACTAAACTTAATTATTAAATGCCAATAATAATATTGTTAGTTAAAATTAAATAAATTTTAAAAATCGAGTTTGAGACTTAATTGATACTTTCGAAGATTGTGAAGCTTATCAAAAAATATTTATCAATAAAAAAGATGGATTCGATCGGATTAACTCATCAAAGGCGAGTGAAGTAATCGAAGCAAGAAGGCTAACAAGTAAAGATAACTAGTAGCAGTTATAGGATCATCCAAAAATGCGAGAACAGTTATCAAAGAATTTTCACATATAATAGAAGTGGAAGGATTATACATATGTCAGACGAAATTTCTAATACCAATGGTGAGTCATCCATAAATGATGATGTTCCTATAGTTGCACAAACTTCTATAAAATTAACATCACATATGGAAGGTAGTATGTTGGGTGAGAATATGATGGTTAACAATCCCCTTGCTGGGAATAGTGGGCGTAATCCACGCCCGTGAATTGCTCCAACACAAACACAACCGCCAGTAATTGCAGGTTGGCCCCCTTTTGGCCTCCCTCTAGGTTATATCCCACCAATGGATGGTTATGGGCCTCCAATTCGATTTGGAAGTATATCAAGGGCAGGTAATAATCAACTACCTTTTTAACATCCTAAGTTTACCCGTGATTATCAGGTAGGTTCAACATCGAATAGGATGGGTTCAATAGCGGCGTTTTGACAGCATGTCGATGAAAGTCATCATGATTTGGTCAACTTATTGATTCAACAGATGACTACTATCTTAAATCCCATTATGGCTGATCACGAGACAAAGTTCGAACATCTTTCTAGACAAGTCAAGTAGATTGTTCGAATTGTTGACTATGATGAAAGTGATTGACAAAATGTTGATGTAAACCCAGAGGATTTAGAGCACATGCCTAGAAATAAGGATGATGATATACGTTTGAGTGGAGATATCCCTCGAGTAGTTCGAAGTGATCAAAATGTAGATAAAATATTGGCTCGAATGCGAGTTAATCAACATGGTGAACGTTATCAAGTACGAGAATTGTTGAAGACGTTCTCAATAGGGCCGGATTCAATATGAGTTTTATGAATCAATCATACTTTGTTTCTGCATTTTCTGCCAACGTGCAAACGACAGAAGTACCTAGAGATATGAAAACCCTAAGATAATAACAAAGTTTGTAGGAGAGGTTGGTGAATAGACTACAGAGCATATCGCTCGATATATGGTCGAATTAGGTAATTTAGCCAATGATAAAAATTTAAAAATGAAATTTCCTTCTTCTTTAATGAAGAATGATTTTACTTGGTTTTCAAATCTCAGGCTTAATTTAATTGTAACTTGGGCATAGTTAGAGAGTGCTTTTCATTCCTGATTTTATAGAGGAGAATTGAATGTAACAATCATTGATTTAGTGGCCTTGAAACGCGATGATGGGAGTCGATTGATGACTTCATGATTTGTTTTAAGAATGCTCGAACTCAATAGTGAAGTAGTGAAAATAGCAACTATGGGGGTTAAGTTTTTATATGTGTTGAAAGTTGCTTAATGTGCATATACCTAATTTAGCTCATTTAGCTGAAAGGGTTCGATATGTAAAAAAGTAAAACCTTTGCTCGAAAAGAAAATGTTTCATATGTTGAAATGGAGTTCTCGAGTGAGGAGTCTGATGTTGAATTTCCTGAAGTCGATTTGGCTGAGTTGAAAAAAGGTCAACCTTATGTTTGTTCTTTGCTTAAGAAAATTACAAGTGTTGATAAAGTTAATGATATGAAATATAAGAGCGAAAAAAAAGTATAGTTTCGATATTTCGAAATCATATCAAATATTTGATGTATTGCTTAGAGATAAACTAATAAACAGTTGGTTTTACCGTAAAGCAAGACATTACTTTTGATAAAAGATTTAAAAGGAAAACCTTGTTGTAAATTTCATCAACCAACTAGCCATTTGACTAATAATTGTTCCGTTTCAGGAACTTGATTCAAGAAACAATTATGGAAGGGAGATTGAAGTTCGATGATGGAAAAAAGGATATGAAAGTTGATACAGATCCTTTCGATGCTAGAGTAAATTTTCCTGAGCCTATTTTCTTAGGGATCAACACGGCCGGCTTCACTTATGAATTTGACACTACTTTGGGAGATTTTAAAATTAATGTTCGATCAATATACCCTGGTGTTGGTGAGGAACTGTTGGAATTTCCGATGTAGTAGAAACTAAAGAATCGAGACACGTCTTTGTGCCCTCAATGTAATGTTGTATTTAATGCGGAGGCTATGGCAATATTTGAAAAGGAAAGGATGAAAAAGGAGCTAGCTCATAAGAAGGAATAGATTCGTCAGAGGCATCCCCCTCGACGACAAGAGGGATAGAGTTTTCGAAGTTGTCAAGAAAATTTTGTTCCTCCACTTGATCGTTCACAAGCCTTAGGAGTCCAATGGATCAAGAACTGTCAAGAGTTTCTCAATCGAGACACACAATATAGGCATAATCCTCAAAGGGGTCATCGAGGTTATAATCGAGGACGTTACCCATATCCTCGAGGAAGAACTAGAGGAAATCAAGTTGGAAGATTTGTGCACCAAACAAAGTCAGAAAGACCATTGACCTCAATAGACAAGGGGGCAACTCCTTCTATTCATACTCGGATAGTTTTTTTGTCTGATGAAAAAACTTATTCGAGAGGGATTCCTTCCCCAGCAAAAGGGGAGAAGGACAAGGCTGTTGCGGTAGTCCCTATTGATTGTAAAGAAAAAGATGATGATTTGGTGAAGAGAACCTCGATGAAGGAGATGAGAACATAGTAGGCACTATTTCAATTATACCAACTGAGTATTTGGGAGAATATGAAGGAAACTTGAGTGAAGACTATGATGTCGAAGATGAAGAGGTTTTTGCTTTTGTACGTGAAAATGAAGAGTTGGGATGCTTCAAAAAGCCAACTGAGAAGCAAAAAATCACACCTTCAACCTTTACACATCACTGCTTGTATGAGTGGTATATGCATCAATAAAGTATTGGTTGATGGAGGAGAGTCAATTAGCTTGTTGCTATAAAGGATGTTAATCAAGGTGGAAAAACATTTCGATGACTTGATACCTACAAACATCTCAATGACTGATTATAGTGGAGTATCGACACCAGCAAAAGGCTTGGTAACTCTCTAAGTACAGGTAGAGTCATCATCTCAGAACACGATTTTTGTGGTGGTTTCTTTGAAGGCAAGTTATAATGCCTTACTTGGTCGAAATTGGATTCATGGTATTGGGTTGTACCTTTGACTATGCATCAAAGTATCATTCTTTGGACTGATGAAGGAAAGTTTGAAGTAATAAAGGCATATTCAAGCCTTTATGTTGAGCAAATGCATGTTGATTTGGTGTATAATGATAAGTTGAAATCTCTTGATGTTGACAGGATACTCTGTGAAGGCTTCTTTTTAGCTTCAGAAGGACTTAGCATAAAGCTTCGACACCCAATACTTGATTATACTCCCACTGGCTGGGAGTGATTCGGTTCAGTGTGAGAGTTCGATTTCATCTTGCCATGGCTAATGAACAAGGTGTATCGCACTATTTAGGTTCTATAAATAATTATCTAAGTAGTTTTGATTCTATTAAAAATGTTTCATGTTCTAGACACGATTTTTCTGATGAAGTTGAGTCAAATAGGGATTTTAATTCAATATTTTCAATTCCTAGTGTAGCTTTGATTCCTGAAATCGAGTCTAGTTGTGTGTTAGGTACTACATGTATTTTCATTCCTAGGATTAATATTATGGATCAGTCTGACATCGAAATGTCTAAAGGTCTTAGTATTGTAAATGGTTCAACTGCTGACTCTATTAATAATAAAGTTTGCTTTGCTTCAAATAATCCAGTTGATTTTACTTTTGATTGCATTTATGATTTGGAGCCTTTAGATTTCGAAAAAATTTCAGTTGATGACGCTCATATAAAAAAAGGGTTCGAATACCAAGATCCACTTGAAGAAATTAATTTAGAATCAGATGGTAATTACTGACCTACTTATGTTTGTAACAATCTTAATGAGCAAATTCAAACGAAGTTGATTAATTTATTGATCGAATACGAAGATTATTTTGCTTGGGATTATGATGAAATGCCTGGTCTTAATTGTTCGTTGGTAGAACATAGATTGGCATTGAAGCCATTTTTTCAACCAATGAAACATGCACCTAGACGATTCACCCCTGAAATCAATCTCAGAATCAAAGAAGAAATCGAAAGGCTAATCAAAGCAAAGTTTATTCGAACTACTTGCTATATCGATTGGGTATCGAATATTGTACCAGTAATGAAAAAGAATGGGAAGTTTTGTGTTTGTATCGACTTCCATGATTTAAATAATGCTACTCCCAAAGATGAGTATTTTATGTCTGTGGCAGACATGTTAATCAATTTAGTGGTAGGTAATAAAATTTTAAGTTTCATGGATGGTTGTTCTGGCTATAATCAAATCTTCATAGTTGAAGAATATGTTTCAAAAACAGATTTTTGATGCCCTGGAGCTTTGGGAACTTATGAATGGATAGTGATGCCCTTTGGTTTAAAGAATGTTGGGGTAACATATCAATGTGCTATGAACACTATTTTTCACGAATACATTAGAAAATTTATGAAAGTATATGTCGACGATGTAATGGTGAAATCAAATTCAATAGATCAACATCTCGATCATTTAAGTCAAACATTCCAAACTATGCAAAAGAAATGTTTAAAAATGAATCTTTTGAAATGTACATTTGAAATTTCGGCAAGAAATTTCTTAAGATTCCTGGTATAAAAGAAAGGAATTGTTGTTGATCAAAACAAAATGAAACAATTATAGAATTGCCACCTCCTAAATCGAAAAAGGAGGTTCAATCATTTTTGGGAAAAGTTAATTTTTTGTTGATTTATTTTTAATTTATTTGGTCGAACACGCATCTTTTTTACCTTGGTGAAGCTTAAAAATGATTCTCAATATTTGTGGATGGAAGAATATCAATAGGCATTCGATTCGATTAAGGATTATTTATTGAAAGCACATGTAATGGCAATAGTCTGACCTTTTAAACCTTTAAAATTGTATGTTTTGACTTCAACAAATATAATTGGTTGTATGCTGGCTTAAAACAATGAAAAAAGGCATGAAAAGATAATTTATTACCAAAGTCAAGTATTGTGTGATATCGAAACATGATATTCTGCCATCGAAAAACTGTGCCTTTTTCTTTACTATGCTTGTACAAAATGAAAATGTTATATAATTGCAAAACTATTCGAGTTATTGCACAAACTGATCTGGTTAAGTATATATTGTCTTACCCGATACTAAGAGGTCGATTGGGGAAATGAATGCTTACTTTGACTGAGTTTGATTTGTAGTATGTCCTGGCTAAGGCCATTAAAATTCAGGTCATTGCAGATTTTTTGGTTGATCATCCAACCAATCTTAATGACTAGGAAGCAAATATTATTGATATTGAGTATAAACCTTTGAAATTGTACTTTGATAGATCGAAATACAAGGATGGTGTTGATGTTGGCGTTCTGATTATATCTCCAGAAGGTATGCCGTCGAAATTTTTGTTCGGATTAAAATACCCATGATCAAATAATATAGCTGAATATGAAGCTTTGATTTTGGGATTAGAAATTTTGATCGACAAGGGGCATTAGATGTCCAAATCTTGGGGATTCTCAATTGGTTTTAAAACAGTTGTAAAAAAAATTTAAGTGTAATAATGAAAATTTGCAAAAGTATTTGTCGATAGCATAGGAGTTGTTAGTGTCATTTCAAAAAGTATCATTGATTCATATTCCAAGAATTTAAGATGAGGTTGCTAATGAGTTGGCTCAAATTGCATCAAAATATAAAGTTCTACCTGAGACCTTAGGAAAGTTGATAGAGGTTCAACAAATCTGTACTCCTATCGAAGAAAGAGAACTTTTAGTCATTGATGAGTGGGATGATGATGATTGGAGAAAATCAATTGTAGAATATTTAAAAGATCCTAACATACGAGTTTATCAAAAGATCAAATTGAAGGCAATGAATTTTGTGGTGATGGACGATGAATTATATAAAAAAGGAATTGAAGGATGCCTCATGAGGTGTTTAAGTCAATTTGAAGTAGTTATCGCTCTTGGTGAAGTCCATGATAGTATATATGGTGCCCATCAAGCTGGTGATAGAATGAAATGGGTACTTCAATGTGATCAAGTGTATTGGCCGTCTATGGTCAAATATTGTATTGTTTATGCAAAAGCATGTTAAGAGTGTCAGAAACATGGAGTAATACAACAAATTTTTGCTTCTGAGTTGCATTCGATTATGAAACTTTGACCATTTAGAGGATGGGCTTTGGATTTAATTGGAATAATTCATCCCCCATCATCTAAAATCACAAATATATTTTAGTGGCTATCGATGATTTTACGAAATGGGTTGAAGCTATTTCTTTAATCGAGGTTGGTCAGAATGAAATTATCAATTTCATAGAAGAACATATAATCCATCGATTTGGAATTTCTCAAACTTTGAGCACTGATCAGGGTACCATGTTTATTGGTCACTGTATTAAAAATTTTGCAGCATCAAGAAATATAACTATGGTGACTTCGATCCCATATTATGCGCAAGCAAATGGCCAAGTTGAGGCTATAAATAAAATTTTAATCAATCTAATTAAGAAATAAATTGGTCAAAGACCTCGAACTTGGCATGAGAGTTTAAGCCAAGTGTTATGGACTTATCGAAATTCACCAAGAGGATCGACGAACACATCTCCTTATAAATTAGTTTATGGCCATGATGTAGTTTTACCTTTGGAAATTAATCTTAACACCATAAGAGTAATGAGACAAAATGAGTTGCTGATTGAGGATTATTGGAATGGAATGTTTGATGAATTAAATGATTTGGATAATGAACGTATTTTGGAACTTGAAAATCTTATTCATCAAAAGGAGAATGTTGTCTGTATTCATAATCGATGAGTAAAGAAAAGTGTTTCCAAGTGGGTGAATTAGTTTTTAAGGTTATTTTATTAATAGAGAAAAAGTCAAGATTCTATGGTAAATGGTCCCACAATTGGGAAGAATCTTTTTAGGTAATTGACTTATATTCTGGAAAGGCATATCGAATTAAGAATATTGATTCTGGCATCGACGTCAAATCAGTTAATCGGAAGTATTTAAAGCAGTATTAATGTTGGAAGAATAATGTTTAATATATGTAAAGAAATATAAATAACAAGAGGAGAGTTTCGGAAGTACTATGTCTAAAAAAACAAACAACAAATACTTGTCATTCCAAGTCTTCAAAGATAAGGCTCTAATAACTCCTCTAATTTGAATAGAAGACGCACTCTTTCTTCGTCATAAGAAGTGTACATGTAAAACCCACAAAATTAGTAAATAATTACCCAATACATTAATTATTAATAAAATAAAGTAGAAAATAGAATTTTATTATTTAGTGAGGTAGAATTAATTAAAATATAAATTTTGACACTAATTTCAAAAAATTTGGCCCAAGATTAGGCCAAACGGGCCAAACTGGGAGAACCGGGCCTATATTGGGCCCAAGGCCCAACCCACTCACCCTTAAATATAACATTCAGCCTTCTTCTTCCCATATGAATAAGGAATCACGCTGAAACAAGGGAGAAGGTGGGCGGGGGGGGGGGGGGGATGTTGCAAACCCTTGCTCCCAGATTCAATTCACCACAACTTTTAATTCAGAGTTTCAATCGCTGCACCGTTTTTGGTCACACGACCGCAGTGTCAAGCTCTACAAATCAGAATTTAATTAGATGAGGAAGTCATTTTTTCCTTTTCAATTTTCTCTTCTCCAAGTTCGAAATTCAATATGAAGTTATGTTGAATTTTACATGATTTCGGTGTTTAGGTTCGAGTAACTTGCGGGTATTGTCGGGTTTAGCTCGTTTGAGTTGTGGGTCAGGTAAGCACCCTCAAATCCTTGGTATATATGTTAAATTAGTGAGCTCTATTTTGATTATAGTGGTAATTATGATAATAGATTGAAATTGAGTGTTGGATGGAGCCAATTTGAGGATTTGAAAGCTTGAGGTCAAGTTTCGGAGGCTGAATTTTGTTGGTGAGGTATTGGAATCTTGAAAACTTGTGGTGCGAGAACGCTTAAGGTGTTCCGGGTTTATCAGGAAATTAGACAAGGTATGGTTTTGGTTTCTCGTATATAACATGTATGGTATCGTGAAAACTTAGGCTAGATGACTATAAGATAAGTTGAATATGTATTCGGAGCATGTTTAATGATTTTAGTTATTAACGTAAGTTAAAATGATGAGGTAAGGTTAGATTGATGATTCATTGATGTGAATGTGGTTGGTGTTGGTAAAATAGATTGATGAATGATGAATTTGATGCTAATGGATGAGGATTATGAATGTGAACATATGAATGTTGATAAATTGATCATTGTATTTGTATAATTGAGAACTCGTGGAATGAAGTGGTTTAAAATTGAGGCATGGTTGGTTGTGATTGAAAATAGAGTTGTGTTGGGTGTGTTTGAAGTCATTTTGAAATGTAGAACTTTGGTTTTTGATAAAGGAAATTGGTGAAAATGAGGTTTAGAAGTCTTTGGTGAAAATTTGGTTTTGACTAAACTTTGATGAGCCATAACTCGGCTTTCGAACCCCCAAATTGTTTTAAATTTGTCTCATATAAAAATTTGATCCATGAAGTTTATGCCGTTCGAAGAACGAATAGAAAATGTTTTAAAACGAGAAAGTTATGCGCGTCGGAAGTTGAGAGCAAAGCTGAAAATTCTACAACATTCAACACTTTTGCCAATCTGCAGATCTTGCGTACGTGACCACTGCACGTGACGCGACCAACCTTTTTGGGTTGGGCATCTCGTGTATGCGAGCAGGGAAAAGTTCACCCACGCGTACGCTGGCCCACGCGTATGCATGATCCCTGTAATCAGCAAAATGAATTTTTTATTTTAAAACATAATTTTAAAATTCTAAACCTTTATTTTCACTCTTTCAGACTCTAAGGATTAGTTTTAAGTGTAGTGACGAGATTAAGCTATGAAAAGGGAGGTTACTTGGAAGTGAAGAAAGGTTTGGAAGGATAAATTGGGGTTGAGAAAGTGTAGAATTGGTAATGATATATGATTAATGAATTGAGAATGGTAAGGTTTGACTTGTGATGTGACTGAGTTGAGGGGTGAATGTTGAGATTGGCGGTGATTAAGTATGGCCAAAATGGTCGATATGGCAAGGTCTGGGTGCGAACCCGCTTGCGTGACAACTTGAAAATGTGTTCGGATGGCAAGTTGAGGATGAAGGATTCCCTTTCTTGTAATGATGGGGATGTGGGGAAGGTGGAAAGGCACTCTCCTTTGTATTATTTTTTCCACATTTTTCTCTTATTGCAAGGTGGAAATGCACACTTCTTCAATGTGGAAAGACACTCTCCTTTGTGAAACCTCCAGAAGAAGGTGGAAAGACACTCTTCTTCGTTAAAGTTCCTCCTGAGGATGCGCAACATATAGACCAATGTCTGGGTTAGCTACCAGATGTGTCGGGTTCTGGCGATTTAACCGACACATGAGCTCACGGCCAGTCGGAAATGCATGGATCATGTTGCATTTGTTTGCTTTATTTGGGTGTGCATAATTATTTTGGTTTGCCTATCTGATAAATTCTGTTTAACTAGTAACTGTGACACTTGCTGTAACTGTTCCTTAAATATGTTTGCCTTGTATTTGCTTGTGTCTGAGATTGTCTTTCTGTTTTGAGTACTTTGGTGGTAGACTAATAATAATGATGATTTGTTTTGAAATGGGCCGGAGGCCGGGTTGAGTTTATTTGGGCCGGATGTCGAGTTGGTTTGATTTGGGCCACATGCCCTGACTAGTTGGATCAGTGGTAAGGGTTGGTTAACAATGATTTATTAGTATGCGGTAAAATGTATAGAATGTTATGTTAGGCGAAAGTGAAAGCAAGGGGTTAGAGTTAAATGAGATGTAATACCCGGTCTAACCGAAATTAATTAAATAATGAGTTAAGTAGGAGCGAATGTGGTTGGAAGATTTGGCAATTGGAATTTGATGATTTAAATATGATATTTGGATTCATTGAATTTTTCCGAGTCGGAAAACATAGTTTTCTGCGTAAAAGCGCGCCGTGGAATTTCGATCGGCAGTACCGGCTGAGACCTGTCTGGTACTGCAGCTAAGAAAATTGATTATGAGTAAATAAGATTAAGAAATGAGGAATTATAATTAGTGGAGGTAGAAATATTTGAAGTGCGATTTAGAGCGCTAATCTTAAAGGTTTTGGTCCAAAATTGGGCCAACGGACAAAAATAAGTGAACTGGGCCTAAGTGGGCACAAGACCCAACATATATAAACATTAGTTATGAGCATTTCAGCTCATTTTGCCCTAAGAATGAGTGTTGGGCGCTGAATTGAGAAGAGAGAAGAGAAGAGAGAAAACCTAACTCTCTTTGATCTTCAAACCACCATAACTTGAGCTACGGAGCTCCGATTGACGAGTCGTTTGCGGCCACGCGTCGCTCTTCTCATCCTCTACAATTCTATCTAAGTTTTGTGGTGAGTATTCTATTCATCTCTGCCCAGTTTTCGAAATTCCCCACTGTTACACGTTTTTGGGAAGTTAGTGTTGAAATCTTGTGATTTTGGGTGTTTAGGGATACTCCAACATGGATTCTAAGTGGGTTCTATCCCTACTTCATATGGGCTGAGGTAAGAAGTGCTCAAACCCTTGTGATTTATCATCTTTATGAGCCCTAGGTTGATGTATGAATGTGATATTGGGTATGTTAGTGCATTTGATGGTTTTGGTGCACAATTGGGAGATTGGTGTTGCTTGAGGAGCTTTGGTGAGGCTTGGGGCTAAGGTTGGTGGAGACTTCCAAAGAAGAGGCTCAATTGGTTTGGCTACAAGAGGTACGGTTTAAGTTTCATTTAAGTACCGTGTGGTGTGATGAGAATTCCTAGGCTAGATGCCCCTAGGATTAAGTTTGGATTGTGTAAATGGTTGGTGCTAATATACATAGTTGGTATGTAATGTGAAATTAATGATTGGATTGAGAATTGTGTGGCCTTGTATGTTTGGTGTATTGAAAATTTGATGTATTGGGTAATGAGTATTGATTTGTGGTTTATGCATTTAAATTGTGAAATTGGGCCAGAGGCCGTAAATTTTGGGCCGGAGGCCGGTAAGAGGTAAGGAAGGTAAGTTGATGTGTGCATTGTATGATGACACAAGTGATTGGATGGATTTTAGATAATGAATATATGAATGATTGAGTTGGTTATTGAATAATGAGGCTTGAGGAGTTGAAGTGTGGAAATTGGTAATTTTGGGTGAAATTGTATAGATGAGGTATGTTTGGTTTGGTTGAGGTATGTTATGTGGTCATATATGTGGTCATGATTATTGATGCCTTGATGGTATGATGATGCATAAGAGATATGTATGTTGTGGTATATACTTGAGAAATGATTAAGGTTGATTTGTGGGTTAAACCATGTGACAGTGAGTATAATATTGATTATGTGTAATGATGATTGATTGGAAATAGTATTGTTGGAAATTGGGATGAGGAAAGATGTATGACATGTTAATGTGTTTGTAATTTAGCCGTTTGTTTGAAATGGGTAAAAATGGTTATATGGCGGTTTTGTGCATCGTGGTAAAGTGTTAATGTATGAGTTGAGGAGGCTTGATGTTGATTTTGGTATATTTTGATTGATTTCAAAAAGGGTTGAAACTAGCATGTTTTGGTTGATTTTAAAAAGGGTTGAAAATGGCTTGTTCTGAAAAGGGCACCTTGTGGTTTTGTATGAAAAACATGGTTTTTGGACATACTTTGACGGGACATAACTTGGACTACGGATCTCTGTTTTGTACCAAATCTGTTTAGAAATGAAATTGGATCCGGGATGTCCCTGCCGTTCGAAGAACGGGTGAAAAACGATTTAAAATGAGGAAGTTATGTCCATCGGAAGATTGGGGGTTGAATCTGTGAATTCTGCAGCTTTTAACTCAGAAAATTTTTAGCAGAATGACCCTCCACGCGTAGGCGCACTTGGCGCGTACGCGTCGTTCTTCAAAAAGGCACCATCCACGCGTGCGCGTGGTGTGGGCGTGCGCGTCGATGCGCTGCACCTAATGCCCAGCCATTTTCCCGAGAGTTGTGCCGGAGTTGTGCCAGTTTTGTGCCTGGGGCGCAAATGCACCCACGCGTACGCGTGGCTGACGCTTACGCGTCGTCTGGCTGTGTTTCAATCCGCGCGTCCGCGTATATGACGCATACGCGTCGATGAGCTTTGTGGGCATCCACGCATGCGCGTGGGGTACGCGTACGCGTGGCCCTGTTTTCATCCCAAAGTTGATTTTTGAGTTCTAAAAACCAAATCTCATACTTCTAAGCCTCCGATCTCACCCCTTATGTATTAAATCACTATGATATGCTTAGTAATGAGAAAGGAACTAGGGGATGTGGCAACTTGCGAGTGAAGCAAGGGGAAAAGTTATGATCAATGGTGATCAACGATGATTATATGAGATATGGAGGATGACGGTAGGAGTACCGTGTATGCCATGAGCCGAAGGGCTATATCTATTGATAAATGACTGGTTCTTGATTGAACCATGAGCCGGATGGCTGAGTTATTGCCGGGTCACGGCAAAGCCATTATTGATTATGGCTGAGTATAAATGCATATATGATTAATGAATGAATGTGTTGAATGGATAATAATGGAAAATGTTGAAATGTGATGTGTAACCCCGGGTAATAGGCAGTGGCGTTGTCCACTTGCTCCGAGTATGAGACGGAAAAGGATGTTTATGATAAATGAGTTAATTATGGAGTTTTGAATGAATGTAACTCCGATACCTGGGCAGTAGCAAGGGTTGGGGTTCGTCCCACTTGCTCCAGGTTAATGTTTGAGATTTGATAACAATGAGGATTGATAATATGAATTGAGATTGAATGAATATATGTTTAAGATACCTGGGCAGTAGCAAGGGTTGTGGTTCGTCCCGCTTGCTCCGGGTTAATGCTTAAGATACCTGGGCGGTAGCAAGGGTTGTGGTTCGTCCCACTTGCTCCAGGTCAGAGATTGTGACGCCTGGGTAGTAGCAGCAGTAGTGGTGAATCCACTCGCTCCAGGTTGAGCTGTTAAACACCCGCCTGGGTAGTAGCCGCAGTAGTAGTTATTCCACTGGCTCTGGGCTGAGCGGGTAGTAGCAAGGGGGTTGTAGCTCAAACCTACTTGCTCCGCAAGGGGTGTTTCTGTCCAATGGTTAGCTACCAGGACATGTCGGGTTGGCTATATAACCGACAGATGATATCATCAGCCATAGGGCAGGCATACATCATTTGCATATGTTTGAATTGTTTGGGTTTGCCTATTTGTTTTGGATTTCTATATCATATATGCTATGTTACCTGATTACGTGCTACTTGTTCTACTTGTACCTTATTTGTGTATTACTTGTCTGTATTGCTTGTGTTTGTACAACTGAGAGATCCCTCATGATGGTGTCGGTGGATGTTGGGGGCTGTTCTTGATGAGATGAATTGATAATGCGATTGCATGATGATGATGATTTTTGAATGAGATCATTTGAGCCCCCTGGGTAGACGCAGTGATGTGATTTCACTAGTTCCAGGCGAGGGTATGATGTATTGATATAGAGTTGCTGAGGCAGAACAACTGGTGATGGTTTTGCTTATGATTCTGAGTCTGATTCGTGGAAGAATCAGCGAGTTGGGAAAACATGTGTAACATGAACTAGATTTAGTATCCCCTTACGTCAGATGCCTATTTATGGATTAGTGAGAATCTAGGCTGAATACTTGGTGAAAAGGAGTTTAGGATGCTTAGTGAGTTTTTATTGCAGTGCATTGTATTTATTTGGCACTTTTACCGTACTGGGAACCCATGGGCCCGGGGTTCTCATTCCGTATATATCTCTTGTTTTTCAGATACAGGTTCAGGTGCTCAGAA